>NW_022196912.1:513137-548425 GCF_008632895.1 Mastomys coucha | reverse complement strand
CTGGATGAAAATCCATCCAGGAGAAGCCTGGGCCTACGTCTACATTTACTGTTATTGTCATTACTATCCATAGTACCATACTTCTTATGAAGAAACATACAGCAGAAACAGACAGAAAAGAGCCTAAGATTGTTCTGAAAATGAGACAACACAGAGTACTCAGAGTGTCATGTCTCAGTTATAAAAGTCAACGTTTCAGATTGTCTTATTTCTTTAGTGGTGGTATCTAGTTGAAAATTTAATTACAAAATTATTGGCAATGATATAAAGCCCTGGCTGGTACAGGTATTACTGTACTGGCACCCATTTGGTAAGGAAAATATCACCATCCAGCTATCTTAAATATCCTTTATCACCCAAATATCTCAGCCCAATGCTCTTGTTATCCAAAGATACTTTTGTCTTTCCCCCACTACTTCATAATCAACATTCCTCTTAGAAATTATAACATTCACATATATAAAATAAAATATAATGCTTTAAAAATCTCAAAAATGTAATGCTAGTAGTTCTAGTTATCTGAACTCAGCTTTCGAAGTGGCTTTGAATTTTTATTGCCCAGATGGCTTAAAAATAAAATCTTAACTGTCATGTGGCAGTAGTCCTAACACATCTGTAAACACCATGCCACTGAAAGCCTTTTAATTGGCATGAAGTACTATACTCAAGCATGGTGCGAAGTTTCTAAACCTTAAAGCCTCTTAACATAGTCATGTATATTTATGTACAGACATAAAACATATGGAAGAGGTAATCCCCAAATCACACTAAACATAATAAATATAGAACTCGCTTTGTTAAAAATCTACAGTATACATTCAAGTAAAGGCTAACCTTCCACTGCCAGCCACACCGGGACAGACATTCACGTTGCAGTAAGCAGTCCCTAAAAGTGCTCTTCCCAGTACCTGGGGAGGAAATCACTGCAGCGCACACCATACATTCCTTTCTTCACAGAGCCAGGTGCCTCTGTTACTAACACACAACCGAAGCTTTTGCATCCTTTTGAGTAGCTTAGCATTTCAGCTCTTTGGGGAAAGACAGGAAGTCTAAACAAACAACTGTGAGCATCTTAGATTAGATGACTGACTTTGTGCTACACCCTGTGTCAATTCCTCTAGCGCACAGCTAGGAAAGCAATGCAGTCTGTGCATCTACGGTAAGTCGTCTCGTTCCACGTGAGCGCTCGTGAAGGCGGAGGAGCATCCACTGGAGCAACCCTCCCGTGAACTGGGCCTCGACACCACGCTCCACTTCTGATCTGTAGTTTCTCTTCCAACCTCATTTGATTTAGTTTCTTCAGGAGTTCTATTCAGCACACTGATGGGACTGTGTTCAGACACACATGAATGTGTCTGGCAAAAGTCTGAAGTAGACGGTGAAGCAGGAAGAGATTTCGTTAGTTTTGATGTGCAAGCTGGCAGCCCATTAGCCACACTGTGTAGCTTCTTTTGCCGTGGTTGTGAGTGGAGATCAGAACTTCCTGAGAAGGCACTGAAAAGTTTCACATTTTCTGAGTTCTGGTGGTCAAAGGTCGTCATGTTCAAAAACTGCTGCTTTACCCAGCTGGCTCGCTCCTCCTCAAATGCCTTTCTCTCCAACCCCAAGCGAATAGCAGCTTCTGTAAAGCTTCGTCTTTCTCTCTCAAAATTATTTTTTTGCTCTTTAAAAAGAGACCATTCTTCTTTAAGGCGTTCCTTTTCTTCCAGCAAGTAACAGTCCTGCAACAGTGAGGTGGTGTTGTCATCACACGTGGTGGCCAGCTGCTGCTGTAAGAGCTGCTGCTGAGCCTTGATCATCTCTTTGCACCGCTCAATCTCCAGCTCCAGCTTCTCAGTCTCTTGCTCATGGTCATGTCGTGAGATGACGTCTTCTTCATGAAGGCCCTCTGCGTGTACCTTCGAAGCTTGGTTATCGAGTTTTTCTACATGACTTTTCAAAATCCTCCACTGTTTTCTGATGCTGTTCGTAAGCTGCTCTCTCACGGTATCGCAGGAAAGGCCCCACATGCTGTCTCTGCTCAGGTCCCCAGCATCTTCCTCTATATCGGAGATAGCAACAGTGCCTGTGCCGTCCTCTGCTCTCTCTCTGGGTTTCTTCTTTTGAGGAGACAGGAGGGAAATCATCTCCTTCTTCATCTGCTGGAGGACCTTCTTCAGCTCTGCGTTCTCCAGGAGTATCTGCTTCTGGCGGCACTCATACTCACTCAGCAGAACCTTGTACATTTCATCTTCATTCCTGGCTTCTCTGGTCCTCCATGAGCCTCGTTTTCCATCAGCTCGACCCACATAATTTAAAACATCCATGGCTATATTTTTATCCTTCTTGTTCATAACAAGCTGGCGCAGGCGCTCCTTCAGCTTATTATATTCACGCTCCTTTCTCTTCACATCATGATTATCCTGAGTAGCCCGACTGGCTATGATATTTTGTAATTTTTGTACCTCATCTTTCTCATTTTTCAGGAGCTGATGCAAATTCCTGTTCTTGCACTGTAGCTGCCTGTCTCTCTCCTGAAGCCCGATCATCTCTCGCCTGGAGGTTTCCAGCTGCTCCTTAAGTTTGGCGTAGCAGCTCTGGAGGTGGTCCATGTCACTGCCCAGCTTCAGATTCTGTGTTTCCACGCTTTCTTGGGCCAGAAGGTTCTTCCGCTGAAGCACAAGCAGCTCGTTCATACAGTTTGATCATACAAGTGTGATTCAATGTAGAGGATTATCTAATTCCAAGAAAACCTTAATATTTCAAATTGAGGAAAATGGATTAGGGAAGAAAATATATTTGGAAGCTGAAAAGGAAAAAAGTTCAATGTCTTCTTCATTCCTTTCAGTTGTATCTATATCCATAATTGTCATGGCTCTGGTGTACCTTAAAAGACATATTTGAGCTTCAGCTGTTTGGATCTGTAATAATAGAAGCCTGTCCTTATCCCACACAGGATATGTTATCCGTAATTTCAGTAAAGGGACAGTACTCGGATCAGATATTTAGATTATTATCAGATAGATCACACTGGTCTCTGAGGGACAGGATTTACACTCAACCACAGATTAACTGGGATGACGAATCTGTGCTCATTATCACTTCCGGTTTAAAGGTAAGGAAGGTTTTTGCATCACAAACATTCAGCATCCTTCTAGATATGCATATGTGCTTTCTGTCCTTGAGATTACCTGCCGATGACAATTTTCTTTATCTATGGACACATGACCTCTAGATAAGGGGCATGTAGGTAAAAGCCTAAAAACTTCAATGATTCAGCACAAAGACACAGGTGAACACCTTCTGTTGGAAGTTAACTAGCTTGTATATCAGATGGGCTTTGTTTTGGCATTACAAATGTTCCCACTGATTTCACCTCTATAACTATACCATGTGATTTAACAAACAAATAATAATTGTGATAAAAGTATGTTTTACAAATACACATATTAAATGATACTTACCCCAAAAAACAAAACAAAACTATTTCTCATAAGTAACAACAGTACAAGATAGCTAGGCCACCACAGACTTATAATAGGTTGTGAGAGAGTTGGGTGTTTCCCTCTGTCCAGTAGATACGTGAACTTGGTTTGCTTCTCTATCAAAAAAATAAAGCAGCATTTTCACTTTTGCCAGATATTTCCATCCTAACCCAATGTCAAATAATGAAGAATTAGCCTAACCTACTTCTAAACAGTCTACCATGCTTAACTTACCTGTGAGCAGCAGCAACTCTAGAGCAAATATCATTGTTTTATTTTTATTTGGGCCATGATCTGAGTTTGCCTTTCAGTAGACTGTTGAGCTGTGGACTCCTTACCCCCCCCCCCTTTTGCTTGGGAGTGACTTGGTTCTGTAAAGCAGCCTCAACAGGCTGGAAGCTGGAGCTGGACACCCGCTGTGTGGAACCCTGACTGCTACTCCTAAGATCAAAGACTTAGCAGGTCTCACGCTTATGTTAAAGGTTTGCGGGATCTTCCTTTCAAGATCTCCCTCCAGTCTGGTGTTAATGGATTTTCTCCTGTTTATGTTATATGGGTAAGTGTCGAATTCCTCTGGGTCTGGTTCCTAAGCCTAACTATAAATACTGAGTGAATTACAGTAAAGCACTCTCTCTTTTCACATCTACCTGGAGTCTGTGTCCTTCCTTGTTAACCGTTTGCCTTCCCAGGACCCAATTAACCCAGTTCATGTATACCCACGGAGGAAGAGAGACTGCGGGGCGGTCCCCTTCATTGAGCTATGACCCCAGACATCGAGAGAAGATAATGCTCTGAGAGTAGGCATGCTTAATAACATGAAGCAAAGGTGCCGAATGATTCCTCCTTGGCCCTCAAGGTTGCCAAGTGTGTCTGGCTCTAGTTGCCAGAAACCTGGGACCACATCATAGGGGTTAAGGGGTGGAGAACAGATCAGTAACTGAAAGTGGCCATGTGTATTCAGGGCAATTTAAAAGTAAAGGAACACATTGGAATCTTCCATTTTTCTGATTAGCTATCCTTGCCTGGTACAACATGAATGTTAATTGTGGTATTTCATGAACAAAGCCACTTTTCTGTCATTCAAACAAGCTGCTGCTTACAATTACTTTAAATAGTTGAATATTTACGTATTTTAAGGGATGGATGAGAAACTGTGATATCTTCTCACATGTAATACTTGGTACTCAAGTATAAAATTCCCCACTATCCCACTTGGGCCTGTATGCATAGGTATTCATGTATTTTAAAACATTGTTCTCTGTGAAATGAAAGTACAGATTCACCAAATTATACAATGAGAATGGGCATTTTCTGGCATTGTCATTTTTTGATGGTTGCTTATTTTCAAGATGAGCACTTTTTGTTCTCTTAGGTTTTTTTATAGTTAGTTTATTTTTCCTCCTTAACTATTATTATCCAATATTTATATATTTATTTATTTTATTTATTGATTTTACATCTTGAATGCTGGCACCTACCTCTTTACATTTCACAGACTCTCTCTCTCTTCCTCTGAGCAGGTTCGGGGCTCCTGGGTTGACCTCACTCCCTGGCCCATCAACTCTCTTCAGGGTTATCGCATCTTCTCCTACTGCAGCCAGTTGAAGGGTTTCCACAGACAGTCAACAGCTTTAGGAATAGCCCCTGCTCCACAAGTTGGGGGAACCACATGGAGACTGAGCTGCACATTTGCTATATATGTGTCATATGTCAAGATACAGCCTCTCTATGCTTTTTTGTTGGTGGTTGTCCTTGACAGCTCCCAATGGTCCAGGTTGGCTGACTCCGTTGCTCTTTCTCTGGAGTCCCTATTTCCTTCAGGGCCCTGAATCCTTTCCCCAACATTTCCATAAGGATCCCTGAGCTCCATCCAATGTTTGGCTGTGGGTCTATATCTGTTTTAGACAGCTGCTGGGTGAAGACTCTCAGATAGCAGTTATGATAGGCTCCGGTCTGGACGTCCCTCATAGGAGCTGCCTCCTTTGAGACAGACAGAGCTTCAGGCTGTGAAGTGGAGTACAGATCTCTGAATGTAGATAGTCGTAAGGACTGAAAGCTAGGAAACGAAATTAGAACAGACAGTAGGGTTGTTTCATCGATGCTGCAGACAGAACTCTGAGTCTTTGATTCTAGTGTTAGTTAAGAACAATAAGCTCCTGCCTTTAGTTTCCACTTGTGAGCCAAGATTCTGGTTGGTGACAGGTTGAGATTCTTTTGAGGAAGTAGGGTCTCAACCTTTTGTTCTCAGCCTTCCTACTCCTGTGACACTAATATAGTTCATCATACTGTGGGTATCCCTAACCATGACATTATTTTGCTGTTATTTCACAACTGATATTTTCTACTGTTATGAATTATAATGTGCAAGGTATAGAATATCTGATATGCACGATATGTGACCCCCAAAAGGATTGTGACACACAAGTTGAGAATCACCAGTCTAAACTGCTATTTTTAAACACAAATGTTTCTCAAATCCTTCCTACAATGTACATTGACCATTAATTTTCTTGTGTTTATTATTAAAATAGGATTGTCTAAGAAATATAGAAGGAAGCTTGCTTTCTTCAGATTTATATGAAAATTGGCTGACTATACTGGATGAAGAATCTCTGATGGGAAAAATTTCTTCTATAAAAAGGTAATGATACAGTAAAAACTTGGGGAACTGTACAAAGATAGAAGCAATGTATCTTGAAGGTACCTAGGCTTGTATTTACAGGATTATAAACTGGAATGAGATCCCATGCCAGGAGGTTTCTTTGCTCAGACATGTACTTTATAACTGGGTGCAATTCTCAAGCAAGAGTGTTGTACCCTGTCTGTAATCCTACCACTTAAGAGTCTTCTACATTATAACTGTCACGGTTTTGAAGAGAGTCTATGCTTTACAATTGTGTGCAGGTCAGCCTCGAGTACTGGTCTATGTCTCTATGCAAGATGAAATAAATAAGTAAATATGTATAATGCCTGTGGCTTATTTGTATCTTAATATTATTACCATGGTATTGTAGATATTGCACATGGTAAATATATGCCATTGATTAGAGAATGAAGCATTAGTGAGTTTGTCTTTCTCAACTCTAACTACCTAGAGAAATCTGGGTCAGGAAGTGCTTTGACTTCTTTGAATTATTTTCAGTCCAATAATCCATAGAATGATTTCTTAGGTAACAGGCGCTTTGAGCTCCCATTTCAACCCAGGGCTCCAGCATCATTGCCTTACCTATAGTAGAAGCTTTTATAACTGCATTGCATAGGGTCACTAGTGTGCTTTCTGTTCCTGTGTTTCAGAGTGTCACAAGAGTGTTACATGGATATGCAGGATATGTGACCTACATAGTGTGAGCTACACTAGATATTCAATGTGCCCCATGATGGCTGGAAAAATGATTCACTGTTTAATAACACTATGTTTCCAAATACAGAACACACATTGTTACCTGCAACAGTCTTCATTCATTCTATTTCCAGGGGACTTGATATCTTCCTATGGGTATGGGTAGCAGTTATATGCTTAGTGCAGAGAAATTCATACATAAGTTTTAAAAATTTCCCATAATTCTATAGGGAAATTGATTAACAGAAAATATTTTAGGCAACATTTTAGCTGTATATTTTTACTTCTTTTGAATTCTGATTAAACTGTGAGCTTGTCTACAGAACATTTACCCCATATTTTCTTTGTATTCAGAGCTTGGTAAGTAATTTTACTTGTCAGACAAACAACATTAAAATTCTCCTTTTTCTATGTATAGTATTCTACCGAAGATGCCACAAGCAAACTACCTCATTTTAAAACAGCTCATCTATGTACTTTTAAAAATTAAAACCACTACCAGGAATCACCTAGACAGCTATGTCTTATCTGTCCGCATAGCCCCTCACGTGCTGTGGGATCCATCTCGTAGGAGCACATTATTTGGGACTGACCTACCAAAAAAGGTAAGGGGATCTGATTTTTCCCTTTGGGAACAAAGTACTCATTGTGATCCAGAAATTGGGAATTCCTCGGAAAGGTCAGTGATGCTAAAGTACACCCTAGGATTGCATTCTTCTGGGAGATGCATTGGGAGATGGATTGATCTATTTCAGGAAGGATTGGGAAAGGGAGATTGATAATGTGGTTGGAGGAACGGAATCATTTGTTTTTTATTCTTTTGTTCTTCCCTTTCTTCTTCCTTTTCAGATGTTTATTTTAGATATAGATGTTTTAGCCAACAGTATGCTGCATGTAGAACAGTAGTCCAAGAAGATGACAGTGAAGTTGAAAACAATCCCAAGTACCTAGTGCTTTGTTTGTTTTCTATTGTAGCCATACTTTGGAGCACATGATGGTTGTGCTTCATAATGGTGAGACTATTATAATTATGAAATTTTCAACCCCTACTGAACTGCTGCTCATATAAGAGCATATTACGCACAATTACACACATATACACACTCACACACATATACATACAAGATATACATATAAACACTCATTATGGGATATAATGACTAATGATAAATATGTACGATTTATTGTATATGCTTTCTGTTATTTTAGCACTAATCCTACTAAAATAAAAAAGAATTATATATTTGCATTATTTAAGGCACAGTCTTATATGTCCCTCAGTCTTTTATTTTCCATAGCTCTTAATTTTATTATAAAACCATATAAATTAATATTTTTATTACTTTGTTAACTTTATATCCTGATTGCAGTACCCTCCTCTAAGTCCCATCCTCACAACCCCCTCCTCCATAAGTTTAATTTAAAACTATACTTAATTTTTTATTGTTTAGAAATTTTTGGTGGAACTTACTAGGAGAGAGGGTAGGTATGGAAGGACTGGAAAATGAGGGTTATTGGGTTGCATAATGGGAAATTCATGGAGAATCAATAAAGAACATACATTTCAGAAAGGAAAAAATATAGACAACAGAAAAGAAAATGACAAAAATGGGAAGAAAGCAAGGACATATTTTAGTTATTTGTTTCCAGAAATAAGATGCACAGGAAGCAAGTCACGGGAAAAGTCTTACTCACAGTGGAGTAGGATAGGCCACAGAATAGCTTGTTCAATTTAGAAAGTGTCTTAATTTGCTACTATTGGTATGAATAGAACACTGAGGAAAAGCAACTTATGGAGGACAGGTTGCACTTCATGACACACGTCTAGTTATCAGTTATCTACTGAGAAATGTTAGGGCTAAACTGAAGCAGGGCAAGAACTGAAGCAGAAGCTGAGTAGGAGTGCTGCCTCCTGTCCTGTGCCCCATCTTCTTCGTCTGACTAACAGCTCAAGGGTGGCACCATCCTGGAGATCTGGGCCCTACAGATTCCGTTGTTAATCAAGACAATATTTCATAGACTTTCCTGCGCAATAGGCCAATTGGGTGGAGGCATTTTCTCAACCAAGATCCCTCTTCTCATCAACTTCTTCTCTTAGTCATTTTTCTATTGCTTTAATAAAATGCCAGGACTAAGGCAACTTGTAGAAGTAAATGTTCATTGGGGACTTAGAGATGTATAGAGATTACAGTCCATCAAAGTCACGACAGAGGAGCATGGAAGGACAACCAAACAGGAAGCAGAGACCTGGTGGCTCTCATCTTAGGCAGCAAACATGAAGCACAGAGAGTATACTGCAAATGGCACCTGGCTTCTGTAAACTTAAATTCTAACCAATGACATACTTCTTTCCGGAAAGCCAAGCCACTTAAACCACACAAAAGCTGTCACAAAGAGGTCTACACTCTGAAGCCTGGAATTATACAGGCATCGCATTCAAACCATCACAATGAAACACCCCCTCCCCCTCACACCTCTGCAAAAAGTCACCAATTCAAGAAACCTTTGAAGTCATTAAAATTAATGACTCGCAGCTATTCTGCCAACATATCAGTTCTGAAATGTTACTTTGCTTGTGTAGTTCCTCCATTCTTTGCAATATGTATGAAATTTTAACTAGGTTAATTAAGGTGCAAAGAACTTAGTGTCTCCATTTCAGAGATTTCATGTCATAGGCTCATATATGCTCATAGTACCTGCTATTTTCCTCATCATTTTGGATTTGAATTTTTTGTTGATTTCAATTTTGTAAACCCTGTAAAATGACAGAGGATCTTGTTTTTTTCATTGTGGTGTTACAGATATCTACTATATAAATTGATTGATAACTGTGTAGACATATTTGGAGAGCATGACCATGTGATTTTTAACGATAATGAAAAGATTTCAGATGGCATAAAGTCTTCAGTCAATACTGCTGGTAAGTCACCTGTTATGAATAAAGCCATAGATGGCCACAGTGGATAAACCTTAAATGGTAATATTGAAGAATTCAAGATTTTATCTGCTCCTCCTAAGGAGGAAGGTCATACAGGTTAAGAGAAGTTTTAATTAGTCATCAAATGGATGGAAGGATGATATTGTTCCCTCACTTCATAAATATTTAAATATCAGAGCAGCATTGGGACATATCATGATATTAGCATATGTGAAAAGTTTTTTTAAACAACACTTTAAATAAATTATATATGAATTTATGTAAATATACATATGTATACATACAGACACACATATATTCATACTTACATATATGTAGGTATGACACAGGAACTCCGTATTTGCCCCTGTTGGAATTCTAGTATATTACCTGCTATATTTCACACCTTTCCCCCCCCCCATGGTCCATAAGTCATGTAGGATGTCTTGTATATGAAATTATTTTTTAAAAATCACTTAGAAACAATTATCTGATTTCAAAATTCATTAAACACAGTAAAAGATTAAACCATATACCAACAAACTTTGCTCTCCTTGTACAAAAACAGTGATGTTTGCTTAATTTCATTTGAGAGATAATCTTGCCAAATGTTTAGCATTTGGTATGAATATGTAGTTGCACGGGATCCACTACAACACATGTGAAGAATCATAAAGAGGCTAAAACATACCTGGTTCAACAGGTTACACCTTTCAAAATCAGATATATTGTTAACTCAATTAATTTTTTATGTAGAGTTGAGAAAATGTACTGAAAAACTAGTCTTATCTGAAGTGGATGTATATATCATTTGAGAATGTTTACCTAATGATGACATTTTTATGTTTTCATTTAGCAGGGGACAAGGAAAGAACTTCAACATCTACCTGTCCACAGGAAAAACTTCCTCATGACTAAAGAAGGTGTCGGTCACTGGATTTCAATGTTCCCTTCTACCTCACACTTTAGCACATCACAAGGGATTATTACAAGAAACAACTTGAGTTTTGTATTTAAGAGTATTTGTTACTAATAGTTTCACTCACTATATTTATTGTTTTGTATTAAATATTTTTATCTATTATAATAAATGGTATTAAATTGTTATTGCTTAGACTCCAATGTTCCTGATTAAAGATTCTCCTTAGTCTTTCAAACATCTCATTTTCAGTATTCTCCTCCACCTTGGTTACTCAGGGACCTGTATTCATGCGAAACATCCACTATAATCAATTTATTAATTTTTCTTCCAAACCATAGTCACAGTGAGTGGCATTATAAGTACTGTTCACTAAATGAAAGTTGGGAATTTATCTGACCAAATTCTTCCAGATTCTCACCATAAAACAGTCCCCATGACTATGACTCGATTGTTTAGTAGTGCAATAAAACCAGACTTGCTCGTGAGCATTGTGGCAACCCTCTTTTATTTTTTAAAAGAAATTTATAATCCTGCTTCTGTGAAAAGGTACTCTAGAAAATTATTTACATTAGAAAAATAGCTCATTATTAGAGGGATCAATATATCATCATGCAGCTGTTCTTACGTCAGGAGGTTGTAGCTAGTAAGTCATTCACATAGTTGAGAAGCAGAGGATAAGGAATGTTCATATTCAGTGAGCTTCTTCTTTTTATACTATCCGGGAGCCATGAAAGGAACAGTACAGCCCAGTTATACTGTTAGTTTGCTCACATCAGTTACTTAAGCATAGATAGAAAGTAATGGCATTAAATATACCCCAGAGTCATGCCCAGAATCCTTTGCAGAGATAGTTCTAAATAAAATTCTATTAACAATCAACATTAATCATCAAACATGATAAAATTAAAAGTGAATCACAGTTTTAAGAATATGTGAATGTTCAAAAACGTTAGTGTTCAGAGAATCTACTGATCTCTTCATTGTGTCCAGTTTTGGTTTTCTATGATGGTCTCAATTTCCTGTACAAAGAGGATTCTTTGATGAGATGTGATGACTTCACTTATTTGTGGGTGTCAAAATAATATTTAGAATGCTGCTGTAAGAATTTGAACTGATCTAGCAAATTAATGTGTTAAACTTTCAGGTCCATGACCTTACTAGCTCCATAAATCTGACTAGATTTCTAGTACCATGATTTCAGTCCTGTTGAGAGAAAACTTTCCAATTGTTACAGTATTTAAAATGACTTTCCCCAAACTAGTAATGTTTGAGGTAGTCCTTGGCTTTCTCTCAGGGTTGAGGGGTTGAGTGACTGTTGCCAAATAAAGATCATAGGGATGTCTCTGAATTCAACTGATTCTAACTGGATATGACTTAAAATCCTGGACCTTGAAGTTCAGTTTCTAAGGTACATAAAACAGGAGGCAAGTTGACATGCTGGGCAAGCAATTGATAGTTATACAAACCTGCAACACCTAAGAAGTATGACAGTAACCAGTACAGCAAGATATGATAATATATGCAATAACTGCCAATTCTATATGAGTAATATCCAAGAGGTCTTTGATTAGACTTAAGTTTATTTTCTCTACTCTACAATTGAACATAGATCTTGGTCTTTCATTTATTTTCTCAGAAAAAAAACATGTTATTATGAAGAGCTTTCTGAAGTTCAACAATTTATGCCTTGTGATTTGCCTCTAGGATTTTCTCATGCAGGATCTTTGACTTGACCAAGTCATATATTTTTACTGACAAAATCATTTTCCTAATATAATATGTGAATGAAATATAAATGTAAAATTCCTTTTTTGTCTTTCATTTTCTACTTTCCATTGTCTTCAATTAGACTTAATCAACTGTAGCCTGAAATGTGAAGGTTTGAAATTTTTATAATAAAATTCTGCATATGTATTAAATGTCATACCATACTGAATTAAGTAAATAATTTTTTACAAGTTACTGTCTGTTTCTACAAGGATGATTACCATTATATCACTGGATATTTCCTTACTGCCCATCATCTAGTTTCCTGTAAACTAATATGGTACCAAAAGCTGATTGTGCTCATCTTTGATCATACTCAAGGGACTCTTGTTTCATACAAGACTTGTAAACTACCATGCATAATATTACAACTGAAGGAGACCAAAACGTAACAAATTGGAAATGAAGTAGTCAAAGTATCATTTATTGAAGACTAGTAAGCATAAGTGATCCTAAAAATGCCACAAGAAACCTCATATAGTTTGTAAACTCAACAAGTAGCAGCACATAAAATCAGCACACAAAATGAATATTCCTTCTGTGTAAAAATTACAAACATACTGAGAAGAAAATCAGAGAAACAACACATTTCACAGTAACCTTAAAAATGATAAAATAAATTTGTGCTAATTCTAACCAAGAAATGAAAGACTTGTCTGATTAAAAAGTCTTAAAAAAATTTATTCAGAAAGTATGAATAAAGAAATCTAATAGATAATAAAAAGATTCTCACATGCCATTAAACAGTAAGATATTAATACTATATTAATAGTAAAAAATACTCTTACTAAAATATTCTTCTAATTCTATCCTTTTTCGACCTGATAAAATTTAAAGGGGAAACAATATTACAGAAATGACTCTTTAGACCTTCATTCCTCCCAGGCTTCTGCTATGTTCCCTTAGTCTCATCCATAGAGCCTCACCAACATGATTGCCAAAGCATTAGGTGAACAAGACAATACCAATGAACATTAAAAACTAAATGGAACATGAAACTTACACAAAGAAATATAGGCAACTGCATCCTAAACATTTGTATGCAAGTGTATCTAAAACAAGTGTTTTGCTTGGATGTAGGTGAATGATGGAGTCTGTTTTCTCATCCAAACTTTTAGTCTGTGTATTTGTATTTGTGTAAGTGAGACAGTTAATGCTTGGTGTTATAAAGAGCACAGTATGTATGGGTCTCTGTTATTCTGCTGTTGCTGTAGACTTTCCCCTCTTCTAGGATGAGTAAGTACAGGGTAAGTTATCATATCTATCCTCGAGTATATAGCTTATCTTCAGACTCATGTTTCAATTTGTAGACCTAGATTGCTAAAGAGAAATAGCTTAATATTGATTATACTGTGTAATGTGTTTCTGCTTTTGTTGATATGAATGATACTGTTAATTGGTATTGTAGTCTACTCTGGTATCTGTGTTCTTTAACAGTATAGACATTGGCCATCACTCCAGGCCAATTTGTATTTTAGAATATCCATTTAAAAATCAGGTGTTGTTCTAATGGCTCAGCCTTTATATGTGACTTTGTCATTTTTCCTCATATCTTTTGGAGTTTTTATTTCTCTGTACATATAATCTTTGATTTTTATGCGTCTGCTTGATGTTCTGTATGCTTTTAGTACTTTAACAGGTATCTCTTTCTTATTTTGGGGAAATTGTCTTTAGAAATCATATACAAAGGGTAAATTCATTGCATTCAATACAGTCAATAAAAACTAAGACTAAACTAGGGTCCCTTCCTTTGAGTCCTGAGAGTCTCGCATGTTTCACATCTCTGGTACACTCTAGAGGTTTCCCCCAACTTCCAAGTCCCCAGGGTTTCTTGTTTCCATTCTTTTTGGTCGCGCTCAGGGCTTCAGTCCTATTCCCCATGCCCAATACCTGATTATGTTCACCTCCTCCCCTTCCTGTCCCCTTTCTCATTCAAGTCCCTCCTCTACTCCTATGATTGATTTCTTCTCCCTCCAAAGTGGGATTGAGACCTCCTCACATGGACCTGTCAGCTTGTCAGCTTTCTTGAGTTCTGTGGATTTTATCCTGGCTATTCTGTAGTTTTTTGGCTAATATCCACTTCTAGAACTCAAATGGATGGACCTTAGATGAAATATCCTACAATAGGGAGAGGAAACTTGTTGATCCCACTTCCTGTAGAAAGACAGGGCATCAAGTGGAGGGATGGGCTTGCCCACCCACTGTCAAAAACTCTGACCCAGAATAGTTCCTGTCTGAAAGAACTACAAGGACAAAAATGGAGAAAATCCTGAGGAAAAGGAGGTCCAGTGACAGGAGCAAAGGGGATCCAGCCCGAGGTGAGGCTGCAAGGTGTGACACTATTACTACTGCTATGGTGTGTTCACAAAAGTGACCTATCATGACATTCCTTTGAAAGACCTAACAAGCAGCTGAAATAGTCAGATGCAGATAGGTATTCCTAAACAATGGAAAGAAGCTGGGGACCCGGGTGGTTGAACTAGGGAAAAGCTGGGACAAACTGAGGAGGAGGGCAATCCTATGGGAATACCTGTTATCTCAGCTAAACCGGATCCCAGAGATCTCTCAAACACAGAGCCACCAACCAGGTAGCATACTCCAGTTGGTATGAAGTACCCCAATATGTAGGTGAGTCATCATTAAGCAATAGTAGTTAGTTATCATTAAGCAATTAAAATGATATATGTGAAATTAAGCTCTGTTTGTTTCTGTCTGTCTGTGTGTTTATGCACATGATTCTACTTGGATGGGTTTGTTCTCTCCTTCCTACTGTAAGTACTCAGTACTCAGTAAATCATACTTACTGGGGGATCACATTTGTCAGCAAATGCTGTTATCTTCTAAGCCACCATCCTAGGTCAAGGCTTAGAGCTTTAAAAACCCATCTGAGGTTCACAAAAGGAGCCAGGTCTCAGTTCAGGACATTGGTTCATACCTGTAGTAATCCCACCACATTGGATATGGAGGCAGCAGGAATTATAGTTTCCTGACAGCTTTGTCTACATAGCAAGATCTTGCCTCAAAATACAAGAAAACAAATCATAAAAACCCATCATGGTACATCACATCAGAGATGTCAGTACTTAATAAGTTGGGAGGAGAAACACCAGAAGTTTCAGACAGCCTGGGGTATCCTATTACTGTACATCATAAACGCTCTCTTCTCAGAAAGTGCCAGGCCACTCCCTTTACTATTATCAAACTTAGACTTAACCAATGATCATCTACATAATTGACTATCTTACTACAAACGTTTGCTTACATTTGTTTGCTACTGTTTTATTTATAATAGCTAGAAACTGAGACAGCCTAAATATGCATCTCCTGATGAGCAGGTTGATACAACTTCACATTTTCACACACCGTATTCATCCATGAAGAATAACTAAGTCATGATATTTTCAGGAAAGTGTTCAGAACTAGGGAAAACCTGAGAAAGGTTTCTGTTGTGATGCTGGCATGAAACTTGCCCAAGGTTTCTTCTATGCTTGTGTTTTAGACTTGATGGATACAGCGTAATTTACACTTACACAGTGTGGACATAGATTGCCCAAGGTTTCTTCTATGCTTGTGTTTTAGACTTGATGGATACAGCGTAATTTACACTTACACAGTGTGGACATAGAGAAGAAGGCCATGCTTTTCTGAGGGTTTGAGAAAACTCTCGACCAATGCCTGCTTCCTATGCACTTAATTATGAAATCAATGGACTTCCATTTTCAAGAGTGTGGAATTCACGTGAGAAGTACAAGGGAAATTAGAGTGAATGCTCTCAATTCTAAACATTTCTCTGTAACTACATTAAACACAAGTTACTCAAACTCGAATCAAGAATATTTCTGTTAAAAAACATGAAGGTGTTAACTCACTGTTAGCCACTGCTGTCAGCCACCAGTGGATGGGTCACTACCTAATCTTTGCAATTTGGGGAATAGGGATGCTAGAGCAAAATATTAATGTAAAGGTACCATGAGTGAGCTTTATTTGCAATTTTAAAACTGATAGCATTTTTTTGTATTTTATAGTGTATGATATATACAATGTTAAAATATTATCCATATTTCTCTTACAAAATTTATTATTCCTTTGGTGAAAACTTTAAAATATTTTAATCTAGTTTCTTTTTTCACTTTTGACTTTCTTGGACATATTGTATATTATCATTGATATATACTACATACACCTTTAATGTATAAATTATATATATAAATACATTATATATATTTGTATGTAATATACATATATTTTATAATATATATTTTACATATTCTATCTACATATAATTTGTACATTATATTTATATATTCATATGTATTCACAGTTTGTATACATGATACCTATAAGGCATATTAAACATTATATAATTATACATATATATTATAACATATAATATACTATATCTTACATGTATATTTAGTCAAGGTGAAGTATTACTTGTATAATAGGCCAGATACCTGATAGTTTTTAAATAGTGTTCTTAGAAATAGACTATCATGCCGGGCATGGTGGCGCACGCCTTTAATCCCAGCACTTGGGAGGCAGAGGCAGGCGGATTTCTGAGTTGGAGGCCAGCCTGGTCTACAGAGTGAGTTCCAGGAAAGCCAGGGCTACAGAGAAACCCTGTCTCAAAAAAAAAGAAAAAAATAGACTACCATATTGAAAGACTAATAGAAAAAAACTGTCCCTTGTTGTACCCCACACCAAAAGTTGGTAATGCCTGTCTAGCTTGACTTTTGTACTTTTCATGTTTGGGGGATGGGTAAGCCTGAAGGAGAGAATATAAATCTGGGTGAGTGAGGAAGTGGAGAGAATCTGAGAGAAGGAGGCTGTGGAGAAAGAACATGATCGAGATTTTAAATAAAATCGAGTTTTAAATAAAAATTCAAAGAAAACCTGACAATCCCCTTCTTAAAGTCTTTAGAGGGAGCATGGGTTATATAGTATGGATATGTGACAAAATCACTTTTAACTTCATTTAAAAAAAACAGCTGGTTTGTGGTTTCGTGCGATGGCACTGAGGGATGGGTGATGCACATTCCTTCCCTGACTTCTCTCCTCTAATCCACAAGCCCTCAGCCTCCTCTCATACTGACTCAGCAGCTCCTCTGCTTAGAGCTTCTACTGTTCCTTCCATGGTCATGGCAGCCGTGGTCACAGCCAGCTGGGAGGTTTTGGACATATTGAACACAGTTGTAAGGATCAGTTCTTTTAAGATCAGTTCACCTCAGGAATGCTGGGTTGAAACTGAATCTCAAACAGGCACACAGTGATTTAAAATAAAAAATGGTGCTAGAGCTCTGGCCTCAGACACCAAATTTGATTTTCTTCCCAACATGCTGGTTTTATAAACGGTTTGGATTTAATTTAATGTTATCCATTTCAAGAAAAGCAATCTATTATTTACCTTGCAGGTATTTATTTGATATTATGCCTTTATTATAAATAATTTCCAAATGAGAAAATAAATCCTTTGTCAGAATTTTTACACAGGATGAGATGTGATCAGAGTAAGCAAGCATTTGTATAAGGTTGCATTCCCTCTGACATTGTGAATGCATTTTATTTTCAATCAATGCTAGAATGAAGGACTATCTTTTTTTCAAATTTTTTATTAGATATTTTCTTTATTTACATGTCATATGATTTCTCCTTTCCCAGTTTCCCCTCCAAAAAATAAACAAACCAACAAACAAACAAAAACAAAAAGAACAAACCCCTGGCCTGCCCCCTCCCCCTGCTCACCACCCCACCTTCTCCCACTTATTGGCCCTGGCATTCTCGTACACTGGGGCACAGAACCGTCACAGGGCCAAGGGCCGAAGAAGGACTATCTTAACATAACATATTATTTTCAGGATTCATTTATCCTAAATCTTCATCCCAGAACTTGAGTTTTAATATTTCCACATATTCTGAGAAGCGAAACCCAGTAGGAGAAAATTCTTACAACATTTTGCTTCTTTTCAGAACTTTAGCATTTCATACTGATCACAATTACACTCTGCTGCTTCCAGAGTCTTGCGCTCACTTTACTCTCTTTACCTTACACCTAGGATAGATCTTCAAGGTTACTGTTTAAGTGTTAATTAAGCCTAGCCATCTCTTAGAAGATAAGTAAGTAAACAGACTAGCCAGGATGCCAAGGTTTCCAAGAGCAGACCTAAAGGAATGTTAATGCATCTTTCATAGTGGAGACAACACATTTATAATCTCTGACTTACTGTAACTATGGTTACAATGCCTTATGCTACTTTCACCTTCACTGGCTTCCATTCACTGGGATCCACCTCTGTTATCATGAGAGTCTCCTTGGGCTAATGGCATGCCTATGTCACCACAAAAATACAAAGATTAAATACTTAATAAATGGAGAGTGTAAATTTCTTTATCTGCCTGAGAAGTGTCTTTTCAGTAAGGAAGACTTAGTCAACAAGAGAGAAGTGTTCTTATTTAAGCTAACTATCCCAGCAAAAAAACATTGACTTTTTATTGTGCATGAAGTGTAGGGTCATCAGAGACTCCCCTGTCAAGTGCTTCAGTCTTTGTTGCCCTCTCCTCAATGTTGACTGAGAGCTTCAAAAGAGTGATTCTGCACATACTTGGGGTAAAAGAGCCTACAAGATCTTATCAGGGTAGGATTTAGAATCCTGGATTAAGGAGGCATACTGGAAAAAATTTCTCAAAGAACATTAATAAGGTAGGAAATTGTTCATACCAGAACATTAGACAGTCAAATTATTTAAATAATCCATCTTTTAAGAAAAATGATACATGTGAAGAGAGAAAGAAGCATTTGATTTGGGAAAAATAGTTGTCTCAGAGGTATACTTGCTGATGATTCGCTAAAAGAAACATGACTTTCTTAAGGAGTCAGGGAATCCATCCAGTGTGCCTTCCATCCAGTCCAGTTTAAGTCAGAGCTACAGGTTGGGTAGCTATGAAAAATGCTGTTCATGTGCAGCATTTCCAGAGTGCCTGAACAAACAGAATCTGGACATATTAATAGCATTAGCTTCCTTCCTCACCTTTTACAATGTATTTTTTTGAAAATTTCATAAACGTGCACAATGTAACTTGATCATATCAGCCCTCAATCCTTCATATCATCCCCCAGGACACACCTCCCCTTTACATCTCCCTCCTAACTTCATATTTTCTTTTATTATGTATAATTGTGTGAATGTATTTTCAATCCTATGAGTCTCATCCCCATGGGGAAGCTGGATGCATGGGAACTCTACCTATATCCACTTCTGAAGAAAAGTGATTTGTCAGAAGCTTTGGTCTAATGTCTTTTCACGTAAGTGGAAATGTGCACTGGAATTCAAAAAACAGCTGTGAGAACTTAAAGGATGACTGATGAGCAGGAACAACAAGCTTTCCCCAAAAGATTAGAGGTTCTATAAAGATGCCATTCACCTGAGTTTAAAAAGATAGTTTCAGCAAAGGGACAGACTGGTCTTCCAAAACGACTGAATGTTGTACCAAGAGCCTGCTGCTGAGGCTTGGGTCTCTGTCTCTCCCCGGTGCTGACCTGTAGCTGCACTGTGCGTTAGTTAAAAAAGGAGGCATTGTATAAATGAGATATTTTATTGTAGGAAGGAGATAATAGGCCAATTGAGTAGAGAGAAAGGAGAGTAAGGAGAGAGAGAGAGACAGAGACAGAGAGGCAGAGAGACAGAGAGAGAGAGAGAGAGAGAAAGGAGAGGAAGAAAGCAATAGAGGAACAAAGAGCAAGAGAAGAGAGAGCAGAGAGGAGACAAAAAGTGAGAGAGTGAGAGAGTGAAAGTGAGAGTAAGAGAGTGAGAGGGTGAGAAGGGGCAAACCGCCCCTTATATTGTATGGGGCGTGGCATGTCTGGCTTGTGGTCAGATGACTGGGTGTAGGGTCCAGCTAGAATGCTCGGAGCTTGGGCCCTTGTCTGCCTGATAGAGCACACATCTCCTTCAGCGGCAGCTGTGAGGGGTTGTGTCTGAAACAGGAACCAAATCTCAGGAGTTATGGCCAAGCTTCTTCTGCCCTCTGCAAGCAGAAACTGCCCACAGGGGTCCAGGGCTCAAAGGCAAATACTTGACTGAGCTTAAGTTACCTGAGCAGACCACTGCCCCACACTACCCCACAACTGAAAATAGTCAGATGAGGTTAAGTAGACTTCCAGTGATAATAATGATTAATTTAATAAAAACCTTTGGAACTTAAAACCTGCCATTTAACTCTTCTATTCTCTTGTACACACTTCACATATTTGTTCAATCCTTGAAAAGTTACAGGTCATGCTTTTTCTTACCTCTACTTTCTATTTCTTCCTGAATCAAAGAAAGCAGTGACTTGTGGCTGGGAGCAACTTGCACTGAGAACAAAGCCAAGAGAGCTGCATTCATTCATTCATTCATTCATTCATTCATTCATTCTTACTGAAGCCTCTGGTTTCTGTAGAGTGACAGAGGGCAGAGCTGCTGATTCTTACTGAAGCCTGTGGTTTCTGTAGAGTGACAGAGGGCAGAGCTGCTGATTCTTACTGAAGCCTCTGCTTTCTGTAGAGTGACAGAGGGCAGAGCTGCTAATTCTTACTGAAGCCTGTGGTTTCTGTAGAGTGACAGAGGGCAGAGCTGCTGATTCTTACTGAAGCCTGTGGTTTCTGTAGAGTGACAGAAGGCATTGCCTTGTGTACCACAGTGCAGTATCTGTGTGCTGTACATGGCTTTTTGGAGTTGAGACAAATAGGATGGACTATGCTAAGATTTCTATGATCTGCCTATTCAAAGAGATGCCAACCAAGCTGCCATCCGTTCCCTTGGTCTATACATTTCAAAACAACTTTACTTAGAAGTGGTATGTAGATTTTCTGAAAGTCTTGCCCTGCCCAATATGCCCGATAACAACCCTGTCATGTAAGGACGTGGGTGATCCTCTCGCTTTTTACTGGCTCAAGGTAGGAAGTGCAGGTTCTTGTCACAGTGACCCCTGGGAAATCAGCCAAAGAGTAGCAGAAACTTTTGTTCTAAATACCAATGATTATCCTCTAATAAAAACATAGCTTCATCAAATACATTGTGTACACATATAAGTATCTCAATGGAAGCCATTACTATGTATATGGATTTATACTACTAAGACATTGTGGTTTGAATGAAAATGTCCCCCATAAACTCATAAAGAGTGGCACTATCAGTTGTGGCCTTGAAAATAGCTCTGTGTTGTTGGGAGAAATGTGTCACAGGGTGGGCTTTGATGTTTCAAATGTTCAAGCCAGGCCCATAGTCTGTCTCTGTCCCTGCATCCTGCTGATATGAATGTGGAACTCTCAGGTTCCTCTTCAGGACCATGTCTACCTGATGCAACCATGATGCTAATAGACTAAACCTCTGAACTGTAAGCCAGCCCCAATTATATACTTTTCTTTTTAAAAGTTTTAGTGGTCATGGTATCTTTGTATAACAATTGGAACCCCAACTAAGAGATATTAAAAACAAAAGAGTCAATACTTAAAGTTGTAAGCAATTCATATATTTAGAAATACCAGCCTCCTAAAACTCAGTCAATATTGCCTCTATCTGTCTCCTGTTTACTTGATTTGGACAGTGTCTTGCTCGAGACAGTACTGACAATGGACTACACACTAAAGAGCATATGTAATAAAAATAACTTCCTCAGGGGTGGTCAAAGGTGCTAAAGTTATTCTCAGTTTGTGTTAGGCTGACTTTCTGCACTTAGAAACAGATGGAAAAATGATTTTTCCTCACTCAGTGGCAGGTTTATGATTGGAACCTCTGAGAAGAATCTCCAAGTAAACAGATTAGCAAGAGAAAGACATGAAAAGTTGTTTAATCAAGGCTGTATAAAACATGGATACTTCAGATATGAAACGCAGAGATCAAAGGAACAATTTTAATGGACAGTTATGCAGAGAACTTTGGGATTTGAGACCAAAGGCAGAGAAGTGAGTGCTGATGAACTTGGAGGGAGTCAAACTATTATTTGTAACTCTTATTGGACCTAGTGACACTTAATTTTGGTGAATACAAGCAGGATACTTGTGGCATGAAGATCTTCAAATAGGACAAAGGTCAATGTGAAAATCTCTCCTTCCAATTTTTGCAGTTTTCCATGAGGTGACTTTCTTGGGAGAACTATTTTCTGAGTCAAACCAGGCACATGAAGATTCTGAACTGAGCACACTACTGCAGTTATGGATATGTTTCTACTAATAGATAAGACTTACAGTTCATAGTCAATGCTCCTAATTTCATTTTCACTACTGTGATACCATACCCTGACAAAGAGCATCTTAGCACAGTAAAGGCTTCCTTGAACTCACAATTCCAGGTTAGAGCTAGCCATTGGAGGAGGGTCAAGGTGGCAGGAACTTGTAGCATCTCATAAAGTCATAGCCATAGCCAAGCAGAGAGAAATGACTATTCATGCTTGTTACTCATCTGGATGACTAGTGGATGTTGCTCACTTTCAGGCTGGGTCTTTTTACATCGATTAAGACAATTCAGACTTTCTTCCACAGACATGCCAATGAGCACAGTCCCTCACTGAGACTTTTCCCAGGTGATTTTAGATTGGTTCAGGTTTCCAATCAAAGATAATAGCATAGTTCAGATCCTTGCTTTTCTTGAGCATCAATATGACCCAGGTGCTCGTATCTGTTTTCACTTGAGTCACTTGCTCACTATGAGTGCATACTTTGTTCCTCTTTGGACAGGTGAGTATCATGAAGGATTTTTTTACTTGCTGCAGGAATTAGTGCTGAGGTAGAGTAAGGGTATAGACTTAGGTCTCCTGGTTTCATGGCTGAGACAAATAATCTTTTATTTTGTTTTTACTGGAAAAAAGTTTTTCATACAATATAGTATGATTAAGCTTTCCTCCTTCCTAAGCTGTTCCCAGGTCCTCCGAGATTCCTCACATATCTAACTCCATGACTTGTCTTTCTTTCCTCATGCCTTAAGAAGTAAGGTTACTGTCAAAGTCTCTCAGGAGACAGCTAGAACTAACTAGTACCCTCAGAGCTCCCAGGGACTAAACCACTAACCGAAGAGTACACATGGTGGGACTCATGGCTTCAGTAACACATGTAGCAAAGGATGGCCAAGTCGGTCATCAATGGGAGGAGAGGCCCTTGGCCCTGTGAAGGTTCTGTGCCCCAGTGTAGGGGAATCCCAGGGTCAGTAAGCAGGAGAGGGTGGGGTGGTGAGCAGAGGGAGGGGGAGGGAACAGGGGTTTTCTTGTTGGTGGTGGTGGGGGTGGGCATTTTTGTTTTTTATTTTTATTTAATTATATTTTATTTCTTTTTATCAGAGGGGAAACTGGGAAAGGAGATATCATATGACATATAAATAAAGAAAATATCTAATAAAAAAAAGGAAATACAGAGTAAAATATAAAACAAAGAAATAAAATTAATCATTCACATAGATATCACTATCTTGATTCCTTCCATGAATCTGCTACTGAACTACCTCTGGGAGCAAATCCCAGGGAATAAAATCAAATTGTTTTGAATTACGTTTAAATAAATAAGTAATCCCAAAATACACAACCCCATAAAATCTGAAACTGTTATATATACAAGTAAAATTCAGACAAAAACCAAATGCCCCCAAAAAGAGATATGAGACAACTAGTCTCCAAAAATACCATTGAATTTTTTTTTGTTGGCCATCAACTGTTGGGCATGGGGTCTAAGCTGCAGTGTGCTTAATAGACACTACTATGGATGCCAACAAGTGCTGGATGACAGGAGCCTGAGATAGCTGTCTCTTGAGAGGCTCTGACAGTCCCTGACTAATACAGAAGTAGAGGCTCACAGCCATCCATTGGACAGAGTACAGGGTCCCCAATGAAGGAGTTAGAGAAAGGACCCAAGGAGCTGAAGGGTTTGCAGCCCCTTAGGAGAAACAATATGAACTAACTAGTACCCTCAGAGCTCCTAGGGACTAAAACTCTAACCAAAGAGCACACATGGTGGGACTCATGGCTCCAGCAGCATATGTAGCTGAGGATGGCCAAGTCGGTCATCAATGAAAGGAGAAGACCTTGGCCCTGTGAAGGCTTTGTGTCCCAGTGTTGTTGAATGCCAGGGCCAGTAAGCAGGAGGAGGTGGGATGGTGAGCAAGGGAAGGAGGGAGGGAACAGGGGATTGTTTTAGTTTTTGTTTTGTTTTATGTTTTTCTTATTTTATTTTATTTTTTATTCTTTTCTTGGAGGGGAACCAGGGAAAGGACATATTGTAAATAAAGAAAACATCTATTGTGTGTGTGTGTGTGTATATATATGTATATATGTATATATATGTATATACACACACACACACATATTCAGTGAGATTCCTTTTGAGAACACTGTTGTTTTCCTTCAAGTGTGTGTCAATTTCAGTTTGCTTCTTGGCTACGGGTAAGAGCCTGTGCCCAAGTTCCCCTGTCGGTAATTGGCATCCCATCTTGCTTAGATATGTGCAGATCCTATACATGTTGCCACACTCTCTGTGAGTTCACATGTACTACTGTTTCTGAAGGGCACTGTGTCCTTGAAGTCCTCCATCCACTTCAGCTCTTATAATCTATTGTATATAGATCCCTGAGTCTTGCAGGAAAGAGGGAAAGAATTGGATGGAGACATCCCACTTAGCACAGCATGCTCTATATTCTCTCACTCTCTGCACAATATCCAGTTGTCAGTCTGTGTTAGTTCTCATCTACTGCGAGATAAACATTCTCAGATGATGGATGAATAAGACACCAATTGATGAGCATAGCAGAATGCCATTGGAGTCATCTTACTGCTGTCTTCCATTAGGAGAGCAATAGTATTTAGTATTTCATTTACCCCTGACTTATCAAGACTCAGATTCTTGACCATCTGAGCAGTATCAGGCATGAATTCCTTCTCATGGGGTAGACCTAAAGTTCAATCAGTAAATGAGGATGAGACAAGGGCACTTTAATATGCTATCATTCCTTCTGAGACAAACATTTAAAACACTATCTGATACTATTAACCCTATAAGTCAAGTGCAGAATTCAGAGCAGTATTGTGAACACATACAGAGCCCTTTACATACAACAGTGGATCTCAAAAATAACAAGCCCCAAATATGTGGGGTCATTTCTTGCCCTGTACATATTATCTGATAATTTATTTTCTCAATGTAGTATGTCTTCCTTTATAAACATTTAAATCCTACGGTTGTGCTATAGTTCAAATAATTCTAGTAGTAGGTAAGGAGAAACATTTCAACAAGATGGAAATTAAGACGCTGATCTGGAAGAAGTAACAGGTGTTAGTTTTTCTTCTACAATGGAATATGGAAAAGAAACACTTGTTATTGTATGCATATGCTAAAAGAGACATAAAAGTCTGGCCAAGGAGTTCCATGAGGCTGACATATACAGGAGAAAAATGTTGACTTGTCTTTGAGAAAGGAATTCTAGGCTGCTCAGGCATGAGCCAGTTTTTTGAAGGTCGCCAGCATAAGCCTACTTGGTTGTCTAATCATTTCATCTTTTGGGAACATGCTCATTTAGCTAAATCCAGGATTTGGATATGAGCAAGCTGTAAGTTAAAAGAATGCTGCATGGATATGCAGTCCTGTCCAAGAGATTTCTTTTTGCCCTTTCATTAAAAATTAACTCAAGTTATTCTCAATGGATTCATTAGAAAACTGATTTTTCTACTTTATAGCTATTTTTCCTGGCAGATGGGATCTGGAAATTTTCTTATACTACATTTTTTTGAGCTAAGTATATATGGTAGGATGATAATATATTCACCAGTGAATAAAAATTCCCCATTCATACTGCAATAAGATTAAATTATTTGGCATCTATTGTCCACATATGCTCATTTGTCAATGGCTTATCCAAGCCAATTATGGCCATAGGGGGAGTAGGTGTTTTAATTTTAAACAAGGAAATCTGAATTTTCTAGAAGGGGAGGAGCCTCCTGATAGGTGGATTAGTCTCTAACTCATTTTGAGTGCAGCAGCCAACTTTATATATCATGTTTCCCTCCAATTGCACAGTCACTTCAGTCATGGTAAAGATCCTAAGACAGTTTCTTTATTACTGAATGAATCCTTAAGGACAAATGGCTTTACCACGCAGAGAAACCAGGATATCTAAAGCAGACAAAAACAGTATGGCAATGTGGCAAGCTCACCATTGAAGCCCTGTATGGTTGGAGGGCAAACGGTGAAAAGGCACAAACAGGAAGGTAGGAAGGACACAGGAGAGAGGATGGGCATTCTGCTATAGAGAACCACCATCTGAAGATTGTAGGTGAAGTAACTCTGGTAGATAGCTGTGAAAACTGAGAAAGAGGATGTTACACTCTCCAAAACATGGAAGGAAGTACATTATCTGCTTTGCTACACCATGAAGCTGTTAGATAGGTTTGAAGCTAACTGGTAAGTTAACAGGAGCAAAATTTGTGTTGAAATATTGTAGAGAAGCTAAGAATCAAATACAGAATACCGTGACCAGAATGGCCCATCATATCCATTTTATTGTGAGTTTTGATGATTAGCTGGTGACTGGTAAAGAACAAATAACAAATCATGGATTCAAAAACTGTGAATCCCCACCTGATCTAAACTTAGAGACATTTATCGGTATTCTTAGATGTATCAAAAACACCTGAAACAAGAAGCTCATAGGCAAACACTTTATTTACTAAAAAGAAAATTGAAAAATGGGATGCTTCCCATGTTGAGTTTGATATGCAGTATTAAATATTTAGTTCTGTTGTATGGTTTCATTTTAACTTGAATTTAACAATTTCTCGAGGCTTGGTCCTCAGCATCCTCACCTACTGGCTCACAAATGCATTTAACTACAGGAATGATAGAGAAGAGGAAAGGAAAGGTAGATTTCCCTGAGTTTAAGCTCTCTAGTTCCCTCCCTGCTCAAAGCTACGTTTGTAAAGTATCCCTTAAAATGACAACATATCTATAATTCATAACACAACCAGAACCTTCCCCCTAACATAAGGGACTGGGACTACTGTCTTCTTTTGTCTGCTTCAAGCTGTTCCTTAAGTTCCTGTATGCTCTGTTCAAGGTTTGGCCTCCACATTATATTTTTTTCTTTATATTGCAACTCTTATATTCTGCTATCCATTTTATTTGATTGATTAATTTTAAAAAGGTATTCTCCAAGTCTTGCTTCCAATCCTCATTATTTTCTCTCAGCTTCTCAGTTTGATGTGTGCGCTGTTGTATCCTTTGTTGTAGCATCCTTTTCAGCTCCTGCCTCCCAACTTCATTTTCGTCTTTCTATCTCTTATTGTGATCTAGAATTTCCTGTGTCTTCAATTCTAGTGCTTCCTCTAGGCCACATCGCGAAGTCTTAATATTTTTTTTCTGTTGTTCATGCTGCTCTATAATTTCCTATATTTCCTGTTCTAGGCCCTGCTCCCATAATCTTAACTTCTCTTTATGTTTTAATTTTGATATTGCAGCATCCACCTCATTTTGATTTGCTAGCTTTTGTAAATTATCCTCTAGACTTTGCTTCCAAATTTTATCTCGATCTCCTCGTTGTTCAGTCTGATTTGTTAATCACTGAATCCTTTTTTGAGCATCTCTTCTAGCTCCTGTCTCCAACCTTTATTTTCCTCTTTCTGTTGCTTATCTTGACCTATAAACCCTGAACCTCTAGTTCTAGTGTTACCTGAAATCTCTTTTCTAAGGCAAGGGATTTTTTTATCTAGGGCCCTGTCTTTTGAGAAAACATAGTAAATGAAGAGAATAAATAATGCAATACTGGTAAATGTCTATTTCCTTTAAATCCATCCCTGTCAAACCATTCAGAAATATCATCCCGTAAAGCGCAAAAGGTATTTACTGTTTTTCTCATCTTTAAGTATCAATGCTTGATGATCAGGAGCCTTTGTCTCCCTCTGCTGTTAGACTCAGACTCTGGCTGTCCCTGTCCCTTACAGATGCGGGGGATACAGGGAAGTGAACACAGAAAGGCTCTCTCGAGCCTAGATGCCCTGATCAGTTCACTCTGTCTGCCCAAGTCCCGCTCCAGGCTGGGGTGCTGCCCCTGGCCGAAGCTGTTTGCCTGGGACTTGAGGAGGTAGCCTCTCTGTAGTTCTCTGTAGGCCCCTTGGACCCAGTGAGCTTTTAATCACACACTGCCTTAGCCTGAGTGGAGAGGCAGTGATCTTTTATTTCAGGTTAGTTGAGTTTTAATAGATACATTCAGAAGCCATTTTGTTGTGGTAAATCTCCAACCCCAATAAGCCTATTCAAGGAAAACACAACTTTGTTGCAGGGAATCTCCAACCCCAATAAGCCCAAGCAAGAAAAACGGCAACTCAGTTGTATATTTATGATCTACAGGCCTATACTGGGCAGTTATACATAGAGGTAGAAATGCCTCTGCACCACTTTCTTCCCCAGTTATGGAATTCCTACTACTTGCAGGTTCTCCAGGCCACGCTCTTCTGCTCCATCTTCCTTCGAACAACTCTCCCTCTGTCCTCTTCTGACACACAATTTCCTCCAATACCACCTCCTCCCTTCCTCTTCCTATTCTGCCCAAAAATCCCATCTCATCTTACCCAATCAAATAATTAAGTGAAATTCCTCTACAGCCCTGTATTCGTAGTGCTTCAGAAACCAGAGAGTCTGACCAATGACTGTGGCATTGAGTATTTGCATTAATAGTCATGTAAACAAAAAAATACTGAGTGACTGTGCTTACAGTTTTCAGTGTCTCTGTGATGAATGAATTTGGGATGGAGTGGTGGGAAGGATGGAGGGATGAAGTGGTGCATACACAGCGGAGAGAGGCTGAAGCTTGCGGATGACTGAGGCCTGAGCTACCATCAGAGACAATGCTACCTGAGGCCATGCTGATGGCCACGGTCTGTGCTACCACCAGGGCCCATATTTGAGGTCCTGATCCTGCTCCAGCCTACAGCAAGGGACTGCTGGAGTTGAAGCCCATGGCAGCCTAAGTTATTACCAATGCCCATGCAGACGCCTGTGGTCTGTGCTGCTTCCTAAAGCCACCCTGACGTCTATGGTTCTTGTTGCCACCAAGGGCTGTGTTCAAATCCCAATGAAGCTAGGGACCAGATTAATGTTCTTGGCCTGTTTTATGGGTGTCTGTGGCATGTGCTGTTGCCATATATACTATATGGAAGTTCATGATCCAGCTGACTGAAAAGGGCCAAGAAGCTTCTTTTGCAGTGGGACTGATGACTGCAGACTGAAAGCTGAGGAAGAGAGATAGAGAAGGCTTTGGGTAACAACCCCACCCCAAAGTAACAACTTAAACAAGAACCCATTGAAAAGAAGTTTTAAAATTGTGATTAACAATGATGACATGTACATTAAGTTTTCTGTACATAAATATAATTACAAAAATTTTAAAAAGGATCATGACATGTAGCTCTCAACAATAGATAACTACTGAAGAAGAGGATGTGGGAAAGACTAACGTTTCTTTTTCTTTTCGTTAATTTATTTATTCACTTTACACACCGTTCACAGCCCCCTCTGTCCTGTATGCTAATCCAACCCTCACAAATGTTACCCTGTTATCTCCTCCCCTTCTCCTCAGACAAGGGGGAGCTCCCCTTGGGCACTATACTGCCTTGGGACAGCAAGTTGCAGCAGGACTAAATGTTCCCTTTCCCACTGGGTCTAACCAAGTAGTTCAGCTCAGAGAAGTCCAATGGCAGGCAGAGTCAGAGACAGCCTCTCCTGCAACTGTAGGGGACCCACAAGAAGACCAAGCTGTATATCTGCTACAAATGTGTAGTGAGCCTAGGTCCAGGCCCTGCATAGCCTTGGTGATCCCTCATGAACCAAGGTTAGTGGGTTCCATAGGTTTTCTTGTAGTGTCCTTGATCCCTCCATCTCACTCAATCATGTCCATGACTCTTCCACATGGCTCACTGAGGTCCACCTTATGCTGGAGATGGGCAGGAATATTCAACTTAGACCCCACCCCAGCAATTTCCCACCAGTCAAGTCCACCTGGGGCACAACCAGCAGAGGGGAGCAGCATTCTATTCCCTGAGATGCATTGTCAGGCTCTGTCAATCTTTCTGAGGAATTCTGCTATCATCAGGAATATCCAAGGAATTCAAGTACAACCAGTTGGCTAAAAGATAGCATAAGAACAAATCAACAAGAGCCAAGGAAATATGGCATCAACAGTGCCTGGTGATCCTTCACCAGCAAACACTGGATATCTTAACATAGTCAAAGCACAAGAAGATGACTTTAAATAAAATCTTATAAAGATGATAGAGGCCTTTTAAAAGGGAAATGAATAACTCCCTTAAAGAAACAGGAATATATAATCAAACAAGTTTCTGTGCACCAGTGTAGGGGAATTCCAGGGCCAATAAGTGGGGAGGGTGGGGTGGCAAGCATAGGGGGGCAACAGGGGTTTGTTCTTGTTTCTTTGTTTGTTTGTTTGTTTGTTTGTTTGTTGGAGGGGAAACTGGGAAAGTAGAAATCGTATGACATGTAAATAAAGAAAATATCTAATAAAAAAAAGAAAAAATACTTTAGTTGGAATTACAATACGTCACTGTTGCATTTACCACAGTTACCTTGTCTTTGTCATATTTTTTTTTGCTAATTTCTCTCAATTAACATTTCCTGTCTTTCCTGTTCTGCTGTAGTCATCAAAAAGATATTAATTTGATATAACTGAGACATTTTTCTCATTTTTATTAATCATTTTATTTGTTTACATTTCAAATTATAACCCCCTTCCCTGTTTCCCCTCCACACATTCCTGACCCCATCTCCTCTCCTCTTTGCCTCCATGTTCTTGCCTCCTCCTGCCTCACTGGAATCGCATCAAGCAATCACAGGATCGAGGACCTCCCCTCCCACTGAGGCTGGATAAAGCCATCCTTTGCTATATAGAGAGCTGGAGCCATGGATCTCTCCATGTATACTCTTTGGTTGGTAGTTTAGTGTGGGCCAGTTGGCAGTTCTGACAACCAGGGTCCTATAGAGTGGCCACCTGAGAATCCCAGAGACCCACTGAGCAAAGGAAATTTGTTCACATGGGACAGTAGGAGTTCAGTGATAGCTCCTGAGACCAATGGCTCAGATTTCAGCCCAGACCCCTCACAGCTGCCCCTGCAGGAGATGTGTGTTCTAACAAGTAGACAATGCCTCAAGCTCCCAGCATTCTAGCTGGACCCTACACACAGTCATCTGACCAAAAACCAGACACGTCATGCCCCATACAATAAACATGCCATGAAGGAACAGATCAGCACTGAGGGAGAGAGAGACTGGGCTGCAGCCCAGGTCCCAGTCTTTGGAATGACATTTAGTCCCTGGATGCTCTGTGAGGTCTGGATAGTTGATATTATTCTTCCTGTGGGGTTCCATCCTCTTCAGTCCCTTCTCTATCTCTTCTGATGGGGTCTTGCATTTCTTTAGGCAGGAAAAATCTGGGTTAAAACTTTTGATATGGATGTGTGGCCCCATCCCACAATTGGTGACCATGCCTATCTACTGGTACTGGTCTGTACAGGTTCTATCTCCCCTTTGTTGGATATTTTGGCTAATGTCTTTCCACTTGGGTCCTGGGAACCTCTCACTTCCCTGGTATCTGGGACTCTCTAGAGGCTACCCCTAGATCCCCACCCTCCAGTGCTACATATTTATAGCATATTTCCTGACCCTCTGTACTTCTCTCTTCTCATACTTGATCTTGCCCACCTTTTTATTTGGTCCCCCTCCTCACTCTCTTCTAGATATCCATGAAGAGATATCATTGATTTTTTTTTTTTACCTCAAGGAATGCCTAATAGCCTCACATTACATTAAAAATTGGCACTGCTTCAATGTTAGGATTTTAAATATATTATTTTTGGTTTTGGGGTTTTGTTGTTGTTGCTGTTGTTGTTTGAGACAGGGTTTCTCTGTGAAGCCTTGTCTATCCTGAAAATCACTCTGTAGACCAGGCTGGCCTCGAACTCAGAAATCCGCCTGCCTCTGCTTCGTGCAGGGCCACGTGCAAGGCGTGGGCCACCACCGCCTGGCAGTTTTAAATATTTTAGAGTATATTATTCTTTATATGGATATTTTATTACCTAATCCCTTGGAAGGGGTTTTACTACAATGAGCTTTAAATTTTTGAAGTAGATGTTGTTCCAGAAAAGATTCAAAGGCAATATCTTCTGGCCTCCCCCAAAGGGCTAGCATTACCTCTCCAGCTTTGCCCTCTGTAGCACTCTAGGCTCAGGTGGATCCACTCCACTGCTGCTGCTGTTCTTGGTGATCATCCCATGGTACTGGCATCTTTAATACACTGGGGTCTTCCCAGCAGCTAGGCTTCACCTATAGCCTCTCATAGGCTCTCCTCATGGTGCCAAGCCTCAGCTCCTTTGAATGACCCATTCATTCCTGGGCTGTCAACTAAAACTGAGGCTAAACCTTCACCAATGGCCCCTGACCCCACAATCCCTGACCCCATCACTCATGATCCTGTGACTCATGACCCCACAGCCCCCATCCCCATGCAAGTGCTGCCCCTCTGTGCCCCTGCCAGTGCCAAACCCTCTTGAGGCTGTGTGGGGACAGGACACAGAGTGGTGAGTGACCCCAGGGAAGCCTGTAACATCGTGGGGTCAGAAACAGGAGTCGCAGGACTGAAGCTGAGGCAGTGAGGAAGGCAGTGCCATATTGGCAGTGCAAATTGGCAGTGGAGGGTCATATTGGAGTCATGGGACAGTGTCATAGTGGTCACAGGGCACTATAGAGGTTATGTTGGGATGAAAGGTCGAGATGCATGACTGATATTGGGTGTAATGTCAGGGTACAAGTCATAGGTCAGGAGAGATGTAGGTGGTCAATAGTCACTGTTGCCAGGGTTGGAGATCACCAGGACACCTAGGAGACTCCATGTGACCCAGGGCCACATCTCCTGCCTCCTGACAGCTCCTCAGCCTATGTGGAGACATTTTACCCAGACCCCCAGGGGGAAAAGAGAAGCTGGTTAGTGGGGAACACTTGGGCACCAATGGAGTGGACCAGAGGGAGGACTGAGCCATGGGAGTGACACCGCATGATCCTATGTGACTCCTGACACTGTATCACACTAGCCCAGGACTGCTACTTCATGTTCCTGTCTCAGTTTGGTAGAGACCATGGGACTTCCGGCAGGTATGGGTGTAGGGACAAGGCCATGAATGCCATGCATGGGCTTAGGATCTCTGGTCATCATGACCTGAGTGGTAGTGGTAAGGTGTCAGACTGTGTGACCTCATTGGGTCATAGTAAGTGAGAGGGAGGGAGGCACAGTGATTCATGAACCACAGCTGCTCAGGAACTCCTGAGAGTAAACTAGATGGGGACTGAGGGGGTCAAGAGAGGTCAGGCGTGGTCACGCTCCCCACTCTTTCTGCCTGAGTCAAAAAATACATAATACATTTGGACCAGTTTATTTCTTGTGGAAATATGGGTGATTTATTTGACTATGCATCCTATGTGTCCATACCCTTTGAACAACTTTGAAGAGGGTGATACAAGGGAACCTTCTCCCATCACTCTCACCCCACCCCACAGCAGCTGTGCTACCCTATGCTGGGTCCCACTGTCAGCTATGCTTGCAGCTAGTTTTCATCTGAGGTAAAATGCCCTTCAGGACTCTTCTGCTCCAGACATATCTGGTTTATTTTCTGCCAAAACCATATGTTTACTAAAGGTTTCAATATCAATTTTGCCATACAAGTCATTCACTTGCATTTTATAGTTATTCCAACATGCACAATGTAAAGGGTGTTGTCTCACTGCTTTATTCTCAGTCCCTTTGTTATCTGAGTAAAGAAAGTTTACTGATTTACATTTGTTTATTTCTTTTTTAATTAACCATGTATCCAACAACTTTGCTCAAAGTTTTTATCAGCTGTAGGAGTTGCCTTGTGCAGCTTTGGTTCACTCATGCATAGTATATCATCTGGAAAAAAAAAAACTTCTTCCTTTCTAATTTTTCCCTTTGATCTCCTGTTGTTTTATTTCTCCAGTTAAACTTTCAAGTACTATATTGCATAGCTGTGGAGAGAATGAACAATCTTGTCTTGTTCCTGATTTAGTGTAATTGTTTTGGGATTTTTACCATTAAATTTAAAGTTGTCTGTAGGCCTTCCCTTAATTGTCATTGTTATATTTAGGTTTTTCTCATATCATTATTCACTCCAAGTATTTTATCATAAAGTGGTGTTCAGTATTGTCAGAGAATTGTTTTATCCTCTAATGAGATGATCATTTTTTCTTATCCTTTATTCACATTGTTGATTAGACTTACTAACATTTGTTGTTGAACCATCCCTGCCTCTCTGAGATGAAGCATACTGGGTTGACCATGGTGGATGACCTTTTGATGTTTTTTTCTATTGTATTTAGTTTCTTTCACTGAGTATTCTTATATCTATGATCATGAGATAAATCGTTCTGAAATTCTCTCTCTTTGCTGAGTCTTTATATCTTTTGGTATTAGAGTAACCGTGTCTTCACAAAGTGAGTTGGGTAATGTTTCGTCTGTTTGTATGTTGTGGAATACTTTGAGGAGTATTGTCATTGTTCTTCTTTGAAATTCTGGTAGTATTCTACCTTAAATTGTATGGGTTTCCTGGCAGATTTGTAATAATTTCTCTTTTTATGGGTATGATGGGTCTATATAAGTTGTTCAACTTATTTTAATTTACATTTTGTGAGTGGAACCTATTGAGAAATTTATCTATTTTTTAGAATTTCCAATTTGGTGGAATACAGGATTTAAAAGTATGTCTTTTTCATTCTCTGAATTTCTTCTGAAAAGCTGGAGAATCTTAGAATTTAAAATGAGGGCATTTAATACAAATGTATGGTGTATAACCTTT
>NW_022196912.1:509665-512730 GCF_008632895.1 Mastomys coucha | reverse complement strand
GTCATTGGGTGGTCGCGTCATCCCAAGACTTGAGTAAGGATCTCCCCAGTTCTGGGGGTCTTTCACTTCATTGTCTGTTTCTTTGTCCCACTTTCTTTTCTGACTTTATTAATGTGGATATTCTCTATGTTTTAGTTAGTTTTAACAAGGGGTTGTTTGTCTTGTTGATTTTCTTCAAGAACCAAGTTTGTGTTTCATTATTTCTTTGTATTCTTCTCTATCTATCTTATTGATATCAGCCATCAATTTAATAATTTTTTATATCTATTCCATTTTTCCAGTGATTACTTAACTTCCTTCTGATCTAGACCTTCAGGTGTGCTGTAAAGTTGCTAGGATTAGTTTTTTCATGTAGTCATTTTGTACTATAAACTTTCTTCTTAGCACCACATTCATTTTTATTGTGTTCCAGGAGATTGTGTATGTTATATATTAATTTTCACTGAATTATAGAAATTATTTAACTTTTGCCTTCATTTCTGTCTTAGCCCAGTTTTCATTCAGGAGTTGTCTTAATTAGGGTTTTACTGCTGTGATCAGACACCATGACCAAGGTGACTCTTACAAGGACAATAGTTTATTGTGGCTGGTTTACGGATTCAGAGATTCAGTCCATTATCCTCAAGGCATAAACATACCTCAATTAGTTCCTTTCCCTTGGCCAAGCATAAACAAACCACCACATTCCACTCCATGGCACCCATAGGCTTGTTCAAACATATGAGTCTATGGGAGCATTACCAAAACATAGCATAATTCAAAATAAATTTAGTCTAACTTCAAAGTTCCCATAGTCTATAGCAGTCTAAACAAGGTTAAAGTCCAAAGTTCAAGGTCTTTTCTGAGATTCATCCATTCATTTAACTGTAGTCCCGAATGCAAGACAGCAAACCAGCTATGCAAACTCCAAACTCTGCATCTCCACGTCTGATGTCAAAGCAATCATTAGATCTCCAAGTCCTCTTTGTTGACCACAACAAAGTTCTTTCTCCTGGTCTAGTTTCACTCCCTGTTATCAGTTTTCCTCAGGCGGCATCTAAGGGCTCTGGCATCTCAAACATCTTGGGGCCTCCAAGGCAACTTCAATGTTACAGCTTCTTGTTTCAATGTCTAGACATTGTTTCACATCATCTTCTGGTATCCTCCAAAGGGCTGACATCACTTCTCCAGCTCACTCCTCTGTAGCTCAAAAAAATCAACTCTGCTTCTTGGTGATCAATTCATAGTACTGACATTTCAATTATGTGGGGTCTTCTGCTGCAACTAGGCTTCACTAGTAGCCTGTCATAGACTTTCTTCATGGTACCAAGCATAAACCCCCTCAGTCCAGAGGCAATGACTGAAGTTAAAGCACGTTCACCAATGGCTTTCCATAGCCTCTCACAGTGCCAAGCCTCAGCTGTTCTTCACTATGCTTTCATGCCTTTAATACCACCAGTGTAACTCTCACATATTACCAAGTACCACCTGCAGCATGAGGTACAACCTTGGATTTCTCTGGAACACAACTTCTTTGTACTCTCAGAAAGCACTTCGCAGAAGATTCCACCTCAGTGATGCTGGTCTCTTCTTACCAACCACTAATTTATTAGCTCCAGCTAACCAGCATCAATTGTCCCAGTAGTCCCTCTATTATGGACTCTAAAGCTAGAGCCATGTGGCCAAAGCTGCTGAGTTCTGCTTCTAGGTCCAATTGGAACATGCCCCCCCCCAAGTTTTTTTTTCTTTACATTATCACTAGCTTTCTGTTTTCCAACTCTTTCACTGCCTAAACTTGGCTGTCCTGGAACTTCCTCTGTAGACTGACTTTGAACTTAAAGATCGGCATGACTAACCACTGAGAAAACAGGTGGAGTCCACTAAGCCTGGCTTTAAGCTTTTCTTTATCTAGGACTTGCTGTGTTCTAGGCTGCCCTTGAACTCAGAGATCTGCTTGGGTTTGTCTCCTGACAATAAAGATGTGTACCCCCTTGCATGAATCTAAATTTAGCTGAATATAATCTTGTCCAAAAGTTTCACTCCCTTAATTTGTTAGTTCCTTGAACACAGGCTTCAGCTCCATTTCACTTCCTGGTAACCCTTTAATATTCAAACCATATACTTTACATTTTTTCTTTCTCAGTTTGCTACACATGTTTAAAATGATCATCATGAGACTTAACCAGAGAACAAAGTCTATGATGGACATTTCTGAGATTTCCTTTGACAATACAATTAATTTGAGTCTCTTCAACTTAGCCCCATGCAAACTCTTCAGACAAGGGCAAAAATTAGTCACATTCTTCAACAAAATACTATAAACAACCAGTCTCTAGGCCACATATTGAAAATCTCCACTGAAACTTCTAGGACCAGGTCCTCACAGTTCAGATCAATCTCAGTAATACAGTCTTCCATGTTCCTCATAGGATGGCCCATTAAGCAATATTTAAAGCATGCCACTGCTTTCCAAATCAAAAGTCCCCAAAATCCATATTCTTCCAAAAAAAAGCATGGTCAGGTCTATCACAGCAATACCACAGTCCCTGGCACCAGCTTCTGTGGGATACCTCCAATGTAGTCACCTTCTAGCCTTCACCTCTCTTGGTGGCTTGACAGATCTTCACACATATGCAGCAGATAAGCAGCTCAGTCTTTATGTGGGTCCCCCAATAACTAGAGTAGGGACTATCACTAAGGCTATTGTCTATCTGTGATATTGTTACCCTAACTGGACTGCTTGTCTTGCCTCAGTGGTAGAGAATGGACCTAGGCCTTTAGACACTTGTGGCAGTGTGACGGGATACACGGGGGTGGGGGGGGAGGGGGACAAGGGGCTCAATCATCTTTGAGGAAAAGAGGAGTGGTGGATATGGGGAAGGACAGTGGGTAGGGGTTGGGACTGAGAGAGTGAGAAGTGAGTGGTTGGTTATATAGAGGAATTTGGAGGGAGAAAATGAAAGGGAGAAAAGTTTCAATTATAATCCCCAAAATAAAAAAAATAATAATAAATGTAAATAGTGTGCTTTTCTAAACTCCAAATTATTCACTAAGATTTTCTACATCAGAGCCAAAAAAAAAAAAAA
>NW_022196912.1:502474-509655 GCF_008632895.1 Mastomys coucha | reverse complement strand
AAAAAAAGACAACTTAAAATAACTTTACTAAAAATCTACTTCTCCAAATTCTTTCTAAGGATGGATAGAGGTCATTACTACCAATCTTCATCTCTTAAGCTCTTTCTTAGTGTGGAGTATGAATCTTTAATTTCTTCCAGCAGCAATGCTTGAAAAAGGCCAAGCACTATTATGGTAAGAGCCACTGATACTGCCCAGTGAGGGATTGGAAGCTCCCTTAGGTTTTCATAAAATTTATAAATTAAGGAGGATTGAAGTGAAGACTGCAAAGCCAACAAGCAGAACAGTTCTCCACAACAGCGTGAAGTCCTCAGAGCATGAAGTTCTCAGGGATCTGCCTCTCTGAGCCACAGCCACTGTTAAACAGTGGGCTATATTCTATGAGTTCTAAGTTCTAAAGCTGTTTCGCTTTTCATCCTGCACAACCCTCAACACACTTCTATCATCTTTGTTATTATGGAAGTGTTCATACTGAAGAGAAAATCTATGAATATAAGCAATTTGTTAAAGCCTTTATGTTACCGGGTCCACTGAGATCCAACACAATCAATCTCTAAGTCAATGCATATGGCATGAATTACTGTAATCAAGCTGTTACTGATATATCAGGACCAAAAACACACTCCAAAGCTAAACTGTGAGGCCCCCGAAACCTACACCCATGCGGCCAGAGTGCTATGGAGCTTTAAAACTTGAAAAAACCACAAACATTTATGCTCAGCTACAGTACAGTTTGCCGTGTTTCAATATTTACAGATAGGGGCTTTTCTTATGTATTTGATCTATGCCAACTGATACAGAATGTAGGATTTAGAGTCTAAACAGGCATAGCCATTTGTTCTTTGATGTTAGAAATAGGCATTATATTTTGAGGAATAAAACATGAATAACAGAGGCCCTGGTTAAGACCAATCATTATATTCTTGGGAACAAGATGAAAAATTATTGCTGGCTAGCTATAGGGAAGTCTCCAGCCCCGCCTAGGAACTGGGAACTTGAACATAGTTTAGTTCCTTCGTTAGTTTGTTTGTTTTTGTTTTGTTTTGCTTTTTACTCTATGGTCAAATGGAGTCTGATAACAAAAATGCAGTACTCAGGAAAAGTTTGTTTGTTCCCACATTTGCAAATTACAAGAGTAAAACTGTTAGTGTATAATCAGTCTGTTAAAGCCTTTAAATACCACAGTAGTCTTTGAGGACCTAGGAAAAAAGTTATACAGAAGGGAAACTATGAATGTAAAGGATTTGGTAAAATCTTGAGTCCTATTCATTTACAGTTACACAAGCCTATATGTTCTGGAGAAGGAATGTGACAAGTGCCAATCTATTCAATTATTATAGTGTCCCTCTGTATTTTTTTTTTTTTGTACTTCAAGCTCATAAGGAAAAAAGCCCTATGAATTCAAACAATAAAGTAAGCCTTTTAGATTTTACATATCTCTTTAATTACATGAAATAACTCATCCAAGTGTAAAATTTTATGGGTGTGCATTAGTGCATACTCTGTTGCTGTGAAGGTTCTGTGACCTAGTGTAGGGGAATGCCAGGGCCAATAAGTGGGAGAGGGTGGGGTGGCAGGCATGGGGAGGGGGGAGGGAACAGGGGTTTGTCATTGTTTTTTTTTTTTTTTTTTTTGGAGGGGAAACTGGGAAAGGAGAAATTATATGACATGTAAATAAAGAAAATATCTAATAAAAAAGTTCTAAGAAAACTTCTAAAAACTTTATTTTGTTTGTAAATTCCAAACGGATATGGAATCAGCATGAAAATGGCAATTGAACAAGTCTCACACATGGCATCTAAACCAGAAAGCTCAGAGTTCCCATCTTTAACCTCCAGCATGAAGCAGAGTGGCAACTAGAAATGGTGTACATATGTAAACACGCATGTCCACCCCAAGTGATATATTTCCTCTACCTGGAGAGCATTTACTAATCTTCACAGATGATAATACCAATATGGATAGTTTTTTTGTATTCAAGCCTTACATCTTGCTTTCTGTTATGTGAACAATTCATGATGAAGAATAACCCTCTAGGTAAGCCTTTCTTTATGTGCCTCAACATCTGAATTACAGTAATGAATAGTTATGCAAGAATAACATTCATGAGTAAAAGTTTGTTTCTCAATTACTTTTAATTTTAATTATGTGATGTCAGAGTCTTTTTGTGTTTATTTGTGCATGTATATGTGGGTTCCATGGAGAATAAACCCTTGGATCTTCTGTTAGCATGAATTGCAGGAAGCTGTCGAATACTGACTTTGATCCTGTCGAAGAACTTGTCTGTAATGCACAGCTATGTCTCTACCCGTGTACATAGTATTTTGATACCAAAAAGTAAAAAAGAATTCACACAAGATAAAACCCTAAGTCTTGGAAATGTGTTCATAAAGGCTTTAGACATCATAGTTGTCTTCAGTTTCAAGAGAAAGTCTTGTTTCATCTCTTTTTCATCATAGCCTTAAAAGAAGTAAATTATTTACCATATTCATTCAAATGTAATAGATGAGATCGCCACTGTGTTTGCAGATTTTGAAACATTTAGAGTAAGTATTAAAGTTTTCTGTATGTGTGGCAAGTTCATTTATAGTAGTTTATTCGTCCATTCTTACATTCCTTCTGTGGCTTCTGTTCATCTTGAGATTTCACCTGGTGATAATTATTTTTATTTTGCAGTGTATAGAATTGCATGGCCATCATCTAAGTTGTCCACCATTTATTGACCAAGTCAGCTCAGTCAGTCAACTGGTTCTCCAGGGCAGGAGTGAGGAATAAAAAGAAAACTAACAATTAGAAAACATTGTAGCATGACCCCAGCCAGCGTTGATGCAGAAGCAGTTTTTGCTTGGTTGGTTTGGTTCGGTTTGGTTTTTTTGGTTTTTGGTTTTTTTGTTGTTGTTTTGGTTTTGGGTTTTTTTTGGTTTTTGGGTTTTTTTTGTTTTTGTTTGTTTTTTGTTTGTTTGTTTTGTTTTTGTTTTTTGTTTTTTTTTGTTTTTTTTTTGTTTTTTTTGTTTGTTTGTTTGTTTTTTGAGACAGGGTTTCTCTGTAATAGCCCTGGCTGTCCTGGAACTCACTCTGTAGACCAGGCTGGCCTGGAACTCAGAAATCCACCTGCCTCTGCCTCCCAAGTGCTGGAATTAAGGTGTGAGCCACCACTGTATTTTTTTCCAGTCTGCTTTTATACCACTTTAAGTAATGCAAAATAATAAGATCAGTTATGGGTCAAGGGAAAAGCAAGGCAATAAACAAAATCCGGCAAAAAGCTTTCTAGGGTCTATTCAGGATGATCAAGAGGAATGCCATCCATGCCTCACCTGAGCCTGCTCTGTTTTTGTTTGTTTGTTTGTTTGTTTTGCATTAACTCAAATCTAAGTGATCTTAATCTGAGCCTATTTCCTGAGTCCCAGGCCAAAGTCAGATTTTCGCCTTGAGCTTACTTCTTGTCCTAAGCTGATGTCAAATTTCCACCAAGTTTCTAGAAGTTTATTTAGATAAACTGTGTGTGATCATGCATTTTAAGTAAGTGTGCCCATAAAAGAGATGTGAGCAGTTGAGCCTATTTTTTCAAACATTCTTTTATATTTTCTTTTATATAAACATTTCTTTTATATTTTCTTATAAGCATTCTTATAAACATTCATTTATATTTTCTTTTATATAAACATTTCTTTTATATTTTCAAATATTTTTTTCTGATGTTCTTTGATATCCAACCTGGCTTGAACATCAGTAATTAGTCAAAGTTAAATTTTGAGTATTGATTCACATGTGTCAGTGTCTTGCATACAAGTTGAAATACAGAAGATGTACCCACTCCTAGTGTGTCCTGTTTTGTCAACATATTTAAAATTGTTAATTTTAATAGAACAGAATATAAGAAAATTTAAATATCTTGTAAGTAAATACTATGCTTCATTTTCATCTATCTGGTAGAGATGTAATCAAGTAGGATGGTCAGCAGTCAACTGTGTGCCTTGCAGCATAACGTTTTTGGTTGGGATATACATATACATAAATTTATTGTTTTTAATAGCTGAGTAGTACTCCATTGTGTAGATGTACCACAATTTCTGTATCCACTCCTCTGTTGAGGGACATCTGGGTTGTTTCCAGGTTCTGGCTATTATAAATAAGGCTGCTATGAACATGGTGGAGCATGTGTCCTTGTTACATGTTGCAGTATTTTTTGGGTATATGACCAGGAGTGGTATAGCTGGGTCCTCTGGTAGTACTATGTCCAATTTCCGGAGGAACCGCCAAACTGATTTCCAGAGTGGTTGTATCAGTTTGCAATCCCACCAGCAATGAAGTTATGTTCCTCTTTCTCCACAACCTCTCCAGCATACACACACACACACACACACACACACACACACACACATATATATATATGATTTTCCATGCTACTTCTTATTCCCATTCATTACGATTTGCCAATTTATCATGAAGTATGACTTCTAAGGTAATTATCTAGAGAAAGTAGAAAAGGAAATAGCAATAAACTTTATCAGAAAAGAATTCTGAGACCGGTCTGTTGTGACGCATTTGGGAGGCAGAGGCAGGCAGATTTCTGAGTTCAAGGACATTCTGATCTACAGAGTGAGTTCCAGGACAGCAAGGGCTACACTGAGAAACTCTGTCTCAAAAAACAAACAAACAAAAACATTCTATTGTATGCGTGTGTAATGTGATTATTAGGTATTAGTCCATGATGTATATGTGCAGACAGTAAGACAATATTGTGGGTCAACTTTGACCAAGTTCATAACATATTCAAGGTCAGGTTGCCAGCATTGCACACCACAGACATTTCACATGTTGCCATATGACTGATGTTCAAATACGATTACCAAAAACATTAAATTAATTAAATATTGTCTTTCCTGGTTGTAAACATATAAGTATGATCATTTAAGTATGGAGGAAACCCAGATGTTTTGAATAAGAAATCCTATTTGTAAATGAAAATGATATACTACTGCTTTTTGTTTGAGATTTTTTTTTTAGTTTATTCTTAGGAGTAGACACTTGCTTATAACACTTTCTCAGAACTACAAATGAATGCCAGAGAATTGTTTCCATAAATAAAGGTGGTTGTTTTTAAGCCTGATGATCTGAGTTCAACCTCTGGAAGACCATTATTATTCTTTCATTGTTTTCTTCTTTTTATACGTGGGCTGTGGCCTATAAACAATACAAACCATCATGCACATAGTTAATTTTTAAATCCAAGTAAGGGCCATTGAGGTCACTGGAACCAGATGAATCCCTGAGTTTTATGTCTTGAACACCTATTGGGAATGTAGATCAGGGGCAGCAATGAATTGTACTCTCCCTGCCACATACATACTATGGCACAGATGTGTGCACACAAACACACACACACACCATTCAAACATTTTTAAATGGATGAAATTAACAAAACAATTAAAATGATCTAGATAGTGGGAACACACAAAAAGATTTTCCAGTGTAAATATTTTATATTAGAAAGATGTTTTCTTTATTTTAGTTTATTCATTATTTTGTTTGCATCCCAAATCTTTTTTTTTTGTTTTGTTTTGTTTTGTTGTTGTTGTTTTTTCGAGACAGGGTTTTTCTGTGTAGCCTTGGCAGTCCTAGAACTCACTCTGTAGACCAGGCTGGCCTCGAACTCAGAAATCCACTTGTTTCTGCCTCCCAAGTGCTGGGATTAAAGGCGTGCACCACCACAGCCCGGCCCAGTATGTGATCTTTTATGATATTGGAGACTACTCTGATGTGAAAAGGCTTTACCACATTGATTACATTCATAAGGTTTCTCTCCAGTGTGTATGCTTTTATGCCTTTTGAGATGACTGGGCATTTCAAAGGCTTTACCACATTGCTTATTTTCATATGGCTTCTCTCCACTATGACTTCTTACATGCCTGCAACATTAATTGACACATGTTAAAGATTTATGACATTCATTACCTTGATCAATCATTTTATCGATATGAATTAATTTACACTTTGGTCTAATAAGAGAGAAAAATTATATCTTAAACTTTTATCACTTAATATGTTCTCCCTTACTATGGGTAGTTTTACCTCTTTGAAAGTACCTGAGATGATAAAAGCATTTATTACATGGCTCACATTTATATCATCCTTTCTTTTATATTAGATATTTTCTTTATTTATATTTCAAATTTTGTCTCCTTTTCAGGTTTCCCCTTCAAAATCCTTATCCCTTCACCCCTCCCTCGGCTGCTCATCAAACCACACACTCTTGCTTCCCTATTCCAGCATTCACTTACACTAGGGCATCAAGCCTTATCAGGACCAAGGACCTCTTCTCCAATTGATGTCCAACAAGGCCATCCTCTGCTACCTATGCAGCTGGAGCCATGGGTACTCATTTTCTATATGAGATTTCTATATGATGTATTTCACATATCTGAAGAAAATTGAAACAACTCAGAACTTTAAAACAATGAATACATTCATAATTTTTCCAACAGTGTGACTAATACCACATAAGCACTGTGAACCAGGATAAACAGGGCAATTTCCAAATTTCTAGTATACTTATTGATTTTCTGCTGTGTGAATTTGGGATTGTTCCCAGTAAAGTGAGAAATCCAATTAATTAAAACTTCAGAAAGTATACAAAAGGCAGAATACTACATATCTTTGTATTGTTCTGGAATATAAAGATGTATGTTGCTCTTTCAATATCCCTATGTAATAGGGTTTTATCTACTCTGACACTTGATATACTCATTAAAAGAAGAACAACGAATGAAAGGATTCACATTGTATTTGTACTATTTAACTTTTTGTTCCTTGTAGCCATGTAGTATATGGATTAAAGTTTCTCCTTGACATTCTTTTTTTTTCTTAATATCTTATTTTATTAGATATTTTCTCTATTTACATGTAAATTTCTCCTTTCCCAGATTCCCCTCCAAAAAACAAACAAACAAACAAACAAAAACAACAAGAACAAACCCCTGTTGCCTCCCCCCTCCCCATGCCTGCCACCCCACCCTCTCCCACTTATTGGCCCTGGCATTCCCCTACACTGGGGCACAGAACTATCACAGGGCCGAGGTCCTCTCCTCCTACTGATGATTGAATTTGCAATCCTCTACTATACATGTGCTGCCAGAACAATCAGACCCCTCCATGTGCAGTCTTTGGTTGGTGGTTGAGAC
>NW_022196912.1:487144-502205 GCF_008632895.1 Mastomys coucha | reverse complement strand
TTCTCCAGATCCATCCATTTCCCTAAGAATTTCATAAATTTATTGTTTTTAATAGCTGAGTAGCTATTAATAGCTCCATTGTGTAGATGTACTACAATTTCTGTATCCACTCCTCTGTTGAGGGACATCTGGGTTGTTTCCAGGTTCTGGCTATTATAAATAAGGCTGCTATGAACATGGTAGAGCATGTGTCCTTATTACATGTTGGAGCATCTTCTGGGTATATGCCCAGGAGTGGTATAGCTGGGTCCTCCGGTAGAACTATGTCCAATTTCTGGAGGAACTGCCAAACTGATTTCCAGAGTGGTTGTACCAGTTTGCAATCTCACCAGCAATGAAGTAATGTCATGACAACATTAAGAGGTAAGCCTTGAAAACACAAATCAGATACCTGACATTGAGATACATGGTTTAGTGAGAATATTATAATCATAGCCACATTTAAGTAATTGATATTTTACATTCTTGCTTTGATTTAGAGCTTCCAGAACATATTAAAATTTCCTGTGAGGCATATTTGTGTCATCTTGCACATGAAAATTACCTTTCATGACTTCTAGATCTTTGACATTTTTCTTCAATGTGATGATCATCCCAATTGTATCCTAAAAGACAGTAGCAGAAAATGAATGATATCGTATTAGAAATTAGGTAAAATTCAAATTACTGTGAATTGTCACAGCACTGCACTGGATGTATTTACCTCAATCTTCCTTTTTCTCAACTGAAATAACAGAAGATCATCCATAATCAAGAAACATCCATCTCTTATTTTGAAAAGAAAAAAGAAAATTCACAGTTTTACCTATAGCAGTAAGGTTCCAGTAGGTCTCCAACATCACATCTTTGTAGAGACTTTTCTGGGAAGGATCAAGCAAATTCCATTCTTCCCCTGTGAAGTTCACATGCACATCATCCAAAGTCACTGCATCCTAAAATATAACATATGTATACACTACAACACATGATACTGACATTACTATAAATTAAATATATGCTTTCTTGACAGTATATTCTTAGAATTCTGGTGGTTTTGCCACTTATTTTCTGACACAGAAGTTATATTCTAAGCCTCATACCATGTTAGAATGAAATTGAATTATAGGGTTCATCTGCATTGCTTCTGAAACTTTTAAATAAGATATAGGATTGGAAGAGAAATGCCAATTGAGACCAAGATGCAGGAGGAAACAAGACAACAGTACCAAGCATACATCCAAGAAAGTCTCTGAAAAGTTACTAACTACAAAAATAATGGTTAAGCAGGCCATTTGCTCATGTCTTTAATCCTAGAGACATACACAGGTTTACGTCTTTGAGCTGGATGCTAGTGTGTTCTATACAACACATTCCAGGACAGAAAAATTTACATAATAAGACCCTCACTCCCCTGTAAATATCAAACAAGGAAGCAAAAATGATAGAGAGAACTCATAGTTCTTTATGAATTTCCTACAAATAATTATACATTCACTGCAGTTCTGTATTCATTGTGCAGAAATATGACCTGCACCAGTTTAAGCTGAGACATTAATAAAATTTTAATAAAGAAAAATTCATGTTTAAACAGTTGCAAATGGACAAATGAAAATATTAGTAATATAAATGTTGATTCTAAACACGAAACACAGGGCAGGAGAGAGATAGCTCATCATGGGAAGTTCTTGCTGGTATTCCACATAATGGTGGTTAATTTCTAGCATTTACATGGGGACCATCAACAACCCATTACATGAAGATTAGGAGTTTTGAGGCCATCTCCTGACAAGAGTTAAGATGAGGCACCCATGATATTCATACTCATTCATACAGGCAGAGCTCTCGTCTTTATTTAAAATTTTCATAACAAACACATGGGTGAAGCAGAATATCATACACCAGGAATCCATTGAATCTGAAGGCTCAGATAATATTGATGTCATGAGCATATGCCATTCTGACAAATAGATTGTAACCTATATATTTGGTCAGATTTAAAAAGTTAAGATGTGTATGCAGAACTGCACAAAAGCATATGATTATTGTACAAAAACATGCTAGGTGGCTTGTGTGCTTTGTACATCTACTATCAGGACAGGAAAGGCAGCACAGAGAAATTGTGTCTTGACAAAAAAAAAAAAGGATAAAATTAAAACTCTAAATGTAACAGGCTTGCAAAATAGCTTAGCATTGAATAGCAAACGTATGTACTATACTGTAGGGGGTCCAGCCAGCTTGACTGTCAAATCTGGGCGTCGGACCCCCGCTCCCTTGGGTGCTTCTTGGACTGGAGATTATTGGGTACCTGTGAATGCAAGCGGTTAAGAGAGAAAAAAAGGACACGGACGCCAGGTAGCTGTATCGAGAGATGTGTGTTTACCATAGGATCACTCAGTTTAAATAGTCACACTCAGGAACAAGACCCAGGGGAAATCGAAACCCGCCCATCTAACATAAACACGGGAAAATCCATAAACACCAGACCAGAGGAGGATCTTGAAAGGAAGATCCGCAAGCTTTTAACATAGTCATGAGACCTGTCAGCCTTTGATCTAAGGGGCTGCAGTCAGAGTTCCTAACTGCGGGTGTCCCGCTCCAGCTTGCAGCCTGTTGGGGCTGCTTTAAATACAAAACAGCACTTCGAATGGGGAGTTCTGGCAGAGACAGGCTGAGTTTCATTTAGTTTCAGTTCTTTTGATGTTCCGAGCTGCATTGTCCATGTAGGATCTCAGGGGCCAGTCGTCCATGTTTCACGCCACAGGCGGGTGGTCTTAGCCCCGGGCCTGTCACAGCTTTCTTTTGATTCTGGAACCAGCACGGAGCAGAGGCACAGGATGCCACACTATACCTTATGAGATTTAGGGACAGAGTCCAAATGTTGAATGTATGGGAGCATGAAAAGAAAGCTGAAGAATCAGATTCATTCACAGCACAGTAGACACACAGGACAAAATTTTTCCTGTTTAAAAGAAATCCAGGGTAAAGCTGGAACAGAAACTGAGGTAATGGCCAAAGAAAACTTGCCCAAATAGTGCCCCATCTTATGGGAAAGCTCCAATCCATGACATTATTAAGGCTACTACTCTGTTATGCTCCCACACGGGAGCCTTGCATAATTGCCTATTGAGAGGCTCCACCATGCAGCTGACTGAAACAGATGAAGAGAACCAGAATCAAACAATGAATAGAACTTGAGTACTTTTAGGAAACAATTGCGGGAAAGATTGAAGGTCCTGAAGAGGATAGGAACTCCACAGGAAGACAGAGAAACTAAACTAACCTGGACACGTGGGGCTATTCAGAGACTAAGCCAACAACCAAATAGCATACACAGGCTTTACTAATGACCTTGGCACATATGAAGCAGATGTGCAGCCCATTGTTCATGAGGATCCTACAACTCCATCAGTGGCTGTCCTTAAAGCTGTTGCCTATCTTTGGAAACTGTTCCTTACTGGACTACCATGTCTGGCTTCAGTGAGGAAGGATGCATTTAATCCACTAGAGACATCATATACCATGATGTGAGGATAGCCATGTGGCCCACACCTTCTCAAAGGAGAAACAGAGGAGATTGGGAGCAGGGTCTGTGAGGGCAAGAGACCAAGAGGAGGAAAGAATGATCAGGAATATCATAAATATATAAATTATTGAAGAAAAAAAGCAAGAAAGTAAGAAAGACATTATTTTTAATTTTATATACACTATCATCTCTCCCAAAAGGAATCTAGGAAAGCTCCTCCTACAAGAGTTTCCACAACCTCCACAAAGAAAGCCAGACAGGGCAGACAAGTTTACAAAGATATCATCCTATCTAGAAGCTTTTTGTTGCAATCAACTGCATTTAGACCCTGGACAATATAGGCTCATATTCATCTTGTGATGAAAATGCATTCAGTCTAAAGTGATCCTAATACTCTGTAGGAGGTCCTACACTGTTCAAATGTCTAAAGTCTAGCCAATATCTTGAAAGTCACATCTAGTAAAAAAAGAAAGTAAGTTATATCTTTCCAACATGCAAGGGCACAGAATACCCTTGGAACAAGGCAAGAAACAAAGCAGGAAAAACACCACATCCTATAGCTTTGTTTCAACCACATTGGACTTCATGTTCTAAAGTCTTAGAGGGCCGTCTTCCTGTAATTTCTCATACTTCTTTCAGTTTGGGTATATCCTCTCCTTATATGCATCTTTCCTTGGCAGATTTATCAATGCCTTAGGCTTCTCAACACCTTGCAGTCCCAAAATGCATCTTAAGCATCATCCTCACAACTTCAATGTAATGAACTCTCACAGATTCTTCCTTGGGGCTTCTGATTCTGCTACGGATATATGGAATTGTGCCAAACTAGGAATTTTCAACTTTCTGTGCCCAGAATCAGTATATTATGGATGATCCCATCAATTTTGACTTCTAAGTTGATGGACTCTGCCTCAACTGGATCACGGTTGAAGCAGTTTTTATTTAAAATTTCTCCCTGGCACTAGAAAACACTTTGCCTACTCTTTCCACTAATTTAACACTTAGCAGTGGGAAGTGTTACATTTATGCTACCTTTTAGGCATATTCTCACAAGCTAATGTGCTCCACTGAGTTCATAGCCATTTTATTTATAACCATTATAAACTGGAAAGAACCCAGATTTCTGTCAACCAAAATATGGTTATAGAAAATGTGGTTCACTTACAAAATGGAATACTATTCAACTATTAAAACAAGGCTATCATGAATTTTGCAAGGAAATGGATACAATTAGAAACTACCATCCTGAGTGAGGCAAGCCAGACACAAAAGGATATTATTAGTGAATAATATCCATAAAGTACAGTATATCTACAATATACTCTATAGACCCAAAGAAGATACAAAAGAAGGAAGGATAAAATGAGCCTGGTTGAATCTTACACAGAAGGGGAATATACAGTAATAGGAGGCAGATGGAAGAGAGAAGCGGATGGGAGAGTGGATAAGAAAGGAAATGGGGAGAGGTCAAGAACAGGTGTGGTGAGAAAAAGGGAGGGTCAGGGGGCCAGGAAAGTGAATCAAAATCTGAATCTGCCAGGGGTAGAAGAGTAGAGCATCTTTAGGATGTGCCAAAGACAAGGAGTAGAAGAACACCAAGGAGTCTATGGGAGAGATTTTAGCTGATATACCTAGCAATGGCATCTGGATCATAAGAGGGTAGTTCCCCCATTGGACAGTTAAGTACACCAAATAAACCAAAAACATTTCCACCCAAAATTTGTCCTATATACAGAAAATGTAGGCACAAAGATGGAGGAGAAACTGAGGGAATGGCTGAAATATACCCTACTCAAATTGAGCTCCATTTCATGGGCAAGCACTAAACTTTGACATTACAGAGGATAGTTTGTTAAACTTGCAGGCAGTAGCTTAGCATCATTGTCCTCTAAGAGTCTGAATCCAGCTCCTAACTGGAACAAATGCAATCACCTACATCCTACCCTTAGATCGGGGAGTCTTTTGGAAGAGTTGGGGAAGGGATTAAGGGCCCCCAAAGGATCAGTAAGCCCCTAAGACTTTTAGAGTCAACTAACCTAGAACCTTGGAGTCTCTCAGAGACTAAGCCACCAATCAAAGAGCATATACAGGAAGGGCAGAGTCTCCCACCACATATGAAGTACATGGGCTACTCAGTTTTCCATCCAGCCCTCAAACACCTGAGTGAGGAATGTCCCTTAAGATGTTGTTTGTCCAAACTGTGCTCCTACCTTAGCTGTCTAGTCTAACCTTAGTAGGAGAGGGTGTGCTTAACCCTGCAGAGACTTGACGTTGGAGGACACTTAAATGGTCCCAACTCTCCCTGGGGAGATAAAAATGTCAGGCATGGGGGCTGTGTAAGGTATAATGCAGAAGGGGTAGTAACTGGAGTGTAAATTGAATAAATAAATGGAAAGAGTGAGCAAATATATAGAAATAGAATAAAATATAGAACACAGCCCATTATTTTTACATATTGCCCTACTCAATATCTCATTGCATAAGCAGAGTAAAGAATAATTTTGGCCAAAATATCACACAAACGATGTCTCCTAAGTTTTTCACAGTCTATTGTCCACTGAAATACTATGACTTCAACTTCTTCTGCCTGCATTACTGTCAAAACTCCAGTCTTCTATGTCCTATGAAAATAACCTATTTAGCTTCATATACAGCTTTTCTGACTTTTGCTATCTTAATTTTTGACATTTTCCACATTCCTCCAGAAAAGAATGCACATTTTTTCCAGCAGCAAAATCACCTTTTGCTACCATTTTGTTGTTGTTCTGAATTGCTACTCTGCTGCTGTGATTGAATCCTCTAAGCAAAAGCATCTCAGGTCATAAATGGTTGTTGTACATGGTTCTGTGAGATCACAGTGCATCATGTTGGGAGCTTAGAATGGACACTGAAGCTTCAAACCAAAGTCAAAAGCATTGGAAAACATAGTCTCCTGCTTGTTCTTTTGCTTGGTCACTGTCTTATGCACAGCTAGGTCTCTTATCTAAACTAGGCCCACTTGCTTAGGAATATTGCCAGCCTCAGTGGGAGAGCCTTCCACATCCATCATCAACAAGTCTCAAACAGACATAGAAAGAAGCCATTATGTTGAGGGAACACCCTCAATTACAGCTCCTTTAGATGACTGTAGCTCTGAAATGTTGAGAACTCAAGACACTTATGACACAGAGACAAGAATAAATGAAGAAGTCATAAAAACCCAAACCAATGAGATAACCATATCGATTATAGGAGCACCTGCCACAGAATGAGGGAGTTGTAGTTGTGGCTGAGCCAGGACCAAATGGGAAATGAATCTGTCTCAGAGCATGGAAAGATACAATTGAATGGAGAGTTCAGAGGCTGTGCTGCCCTGGAGTGACGTGTCTTTAACCCTGGGTTCCCAGGCCAGTGTGAACAAAGAGGTGGTAAAATAGCTGGAAGGTGCATAGAAAAGCAGATTGCCCCACAGACCTTAAAATAAGACTGCAGGTCTAGGGTAGACATGGTAACTTTTTTGCTATCAATGAAGATCAACCTTCCATCTAATTAAAGCTCCAAGTTAAAAAGTACAGAGTCACATATGGCCTGGGGACACAGTTGATCAGGAAGGGTAAAAGTGATGTCTTTATGTGTTTCACACTGTAAAACAGGGAAGGGAGAGCTTCATTTTGCCCTGGATGCTGTCTCAAAGAGCTATCTGTCAATGGGAATTTAATGGGTCTAGGACCTCTTCATAAGATGTATTTAAATCAAGGTCAGGGATGAGTAACTAAATTGATTAGCATGGAAACAGTCTCATTTCCTCTCAGTCACTGAGTAGTAAAGTGTCACACCCATAATAGACAGCCACAAGGAGGCTGTAAAGGCTACCCAGAAGATTCCTCCACTTGCACAAAGGAGAAAATAAAGACAGGATGGCAGCTGCGAGCCATGTTGCTGGGTTCCAAGTCTGCTCCAACCTTCCCAGAATTAAGACCAGGGGCACACTGATCTGTACACCAGGTCTGGAACATCTTCCCAGCCCTTTGTGGCTAGGACTCTCCAGTGTATCCAACTTATGGGGTTTCACATTTGCTTTGATCATCCCACTCCATGAAAACACAAGAAAAGTCCAAAAACAAAGTTACACAGACACAAATCTGATAGACAAACCACTGACACAAAGAACAACACATCTAAATAGGTGGTCTTTCAACCCCTCAGTTGGGAGTCCTGAAGGTCTTGGGGTTCCATTCAATGCAAGAAGATGTTATGCCCAAGGCACAGGAATGCCAAAGATCAGCAAGGAACCTATTGCTATGCAAACATACAAAGGTCTTTATTATGAGCTCAGTAACATGGACTCTCATCAGTCAACCTCTCATCAGGTACAAACTGATAGACCAATATGGGGGGCTGGGTATTTATTGTGTTTACATCAAGATCAGGATATTTCCATACAAGTCAGCACTGTAATATTTTAAAAACTGTATGTCTGGTATAATCTACAGGAAATAACCAAGGGGACAAAAAAAAATCTGACAACGATGATGGGTAAAATAACTGTTGTTGTTGTTGTATATATATATATACATATATTGTTGTTGTTGTGTGTGTGTGTATATATATATATATATATATATATGCATATATATATATAGTCTTAGTTATCTATATGTAGCTTGACCCTGCTGTTGTACCTTGACTGGCTATTGATAAGGGGGGTGGGGGTTGTCATGGGATGTTTGCTCAAGTGGATCGTGTGCACTCTCAAAAACCAAATTGGTTGGGTTTTATAAACTCATATTTGTATCTTTGCTCTTTATTATCAACAGATTCTCCTGTTCTTCTTATGACAACCATGGCTGTCATAAGACTAGGTACTTTCTCAAAAGACCTATCTCACTATCTGTTACTGCAGATCCTATCAGTTTTCCTTAACACTGGAACAGAACAGCACTGGAATTTCCCTATCCCCTGTGCATGCCACAGAAAATCCTCACCTTCCCTGCGGCTCTTGCCTCATCCCTGTGTCTCAGCCCCTACCTGGGCACAAAGTCCCTCTTCAACCATATCCCATGCCTCAAAGGACACAAGCTAAGCTTTCCATAGATCAACCCTATAATTTCTTATCCAAGATTCAATTTTTACAGTTGCTCCAACACTGTACTAAACATCACAGGCAGCCTAACCTCTCTCCTGACTATGTCTCCTTGTGGATTGCTAAGATCATCTCTTCCTGCAGGCTGCTTCTCCCAGCTTTTAGTATTACCAAGCATCCCCTCTTGAGCATACCCATTGAACAGTTCAGTAAAAGAGGCAACAGTCTGCCAACACAGTCTGTAAATCCTAAATCCAGAAGTCAAACAGTAACCCAGGAACAAAACTCTCACCCAAACAAGGCAATCCCAGAAACCACTACCTAGAGCAATAATCACCTCAAACCCAGGTGGCTAGCATAGGGATCTTAGTGAATAACAGGCAGGAAAATAAGTCCCCAAGAAATCCAAGCTATCTATCACAGCAGGTCATGAGACATTAAAACATACAAGAGATATGGTACAAAAGAGGTTGTTTGGGGGAAGGAAAAGGAGTGAGAACCTGGAAAAGGAATAGAGTTACAGAAGAGTACCTACAGACAGGCACACAGACAGGGAGCAGAGAGAGAGCCATGAGGGTAGAAAAAGAGAATAGAGAGGCAGCATGTGCAGAGAACAGACACAGGGTACAAAAACAGAGAGCTGCTGTAGCTGGTGGTCCATGTATATAAAGCACAACTTGCAACAGGAGCAGGTGATGGAGGCCTGTAATGATTTATGAAGTTGCTAAGTCCCTAAGAGCAATAAAGTGAAATATTTTTTACACTGACAACTACAGGGGCAAGATTCACACACAGAACAGGAAAGGCAGAGAGAATCTCAGGCATTAAAGTTGAATAGAAAAAAAAAGGATACATGGGTGAAAAAAATGAATTCTAAAAGTTTCCTGGCACTAGACAACCAGGAACTCTGAAACATGAAAACACAAAGGCTACGAATGATTGGAATAAAGGAATATCAGCTCAAAGGTCTAAACAAATACTTTCAATAAAACCATAAATGAAATTTTTCCTAAACTAAAGAAGAAGATGCCTATTAAGGTACAGGAGCATCCAAATAGATTGGCAGAGTGGGGGTTGGGGGTGGGAAGTCCCATTGCCAAATAATAATCAAAATGCTAAAGGTATAAAATAAAAAAAAATAAATAACTGCAACAGAAAAAAATTAACCAAAACAAGTAACAGATTAAAGCAGACCTATTAGGCTTTTATGTGTCTTCTCAGTGTAAAAAAAGACAAAAGGGTTTGGACACATGTGCTGCAGATTCAAAGAATCCACCCATGATGTTTCTACAAGCAAGCCAATGCTCCAAATATCTTGAGCAGATTCATAATCAGTCATGATAGTGAAGTTCCTCAGAAGTCACCACCTGATCTAACACGTGAGGAGCACCACAAGGGACCTCACAGTGGTCACATGTGGCTGATGCTTCCCATCCAGTCCCAGAGAGGACCCACCACCCCAGCTCAAACTGCTCAGGTATTTACTCCCACCCATTGTAGTCCATGATGCAGTATTCACCATGTCTCTATTTCAAAGATTACTTGAGGTCAGCTCACAGCACGCACAACAGAGCTCAGAGCAGGACACCACGAACCGTTCAATCCTGTCCAGCCACTGCTAACTTGCAGAAAGGCACCTGGAAGATCCGGCCTCCTTGTCTGACTGACAGATTCACCTGGGGCCTTGATTGGCCAGGGAGTCTCACCCCTGCTCAAAGTTAAACTCTGCTTCCTGTCTAGGGCCAGGCCTTTTCCAGATTTCAGGAGTGGTTTGCACTCCATTAGCATTTGTGCCTGCCTTCCAAGAGGAATCTCAACCAATGCTGCCCTGGGGGAGAACCCACCATTCCAGCTCAGGCTAGTCAGCTGCCTGTTCCTCCCCTCTGAGAGCACTGATCCCTCACTTACCAGGACTGCCCATGGGGAAGGAAGCTCCAGCTACCCAGGGCCTCACGCACTTCACTTCTGGTCTCTTGCCTGAAGGTCCCTAATTTCTGGTGTGCAGAAGGTCCCCTTGCCTTCTCCCCAGGGACATGTGCACACCCCATGGTGTCCCCATCCACCCCTCACCTCTGCATTCCACATCCTCTGTGTGGCATAGGGCACAGCCTGTGTGCAGCTGTCCCCACCGAGCAAATGCCTCTCTCTCAATATAGCTGATCAGAGCCCCATCGCCCATCCCCACCCTCCCCACACTGAGAAGTGGGCTCCTTCCTGAGGGCCTTGGAAGTGGCCCACGGGAGACAAGCAGTGGGGGGTGGGGGGTGGGGTGAGTCTGGCCCGAGTGTCTGTCTGTTTGTCTTCCCTCACTAGGACAGAACGAACTCCGTGACGCATGGCCACATGTGGAGGAGGAAGTCTGCCTTGGCTCTCATATCATTGTACGGGTTCTGGTGCAGGCCAATGTGGGCGTGTGCAGCTGGGAACTGAAGCTGAGACCATGGAGGACACCACCTTTCTCCTGGCTCATTCTCTGTCGTTTGCTTACCTGGCTTCCTCACACAACCAGAGACCCCCTTGCTGGCGGTGGTGCTACCCACCACTGGCACCACTCTCCCGTGTCCATGTCTCACAGAGAAGAATAAGCACGCTTCCTGCAGACTACTCCGACTGATGCATTCTCTCAGAGAAGGCTATGTGGCTAGGGCTAAGATAAAGTCAGCCAGAAAACAAAAGTCAAAAAAAAAAAATCAAAAACAAAAACAAAAAAAAACCTAGGCTGTCCAGTTTCTCCCTCCATGTACATATAACAGGTCGTCCCTTGTTTCTGTTCACATAGCTCTGGCGTCTCAGGACTATCACCATGTAGCCAAGGATGTCCTGCTTATACCACCAAATAGCCCATGCTGTCCACCATCTTTGTGCTTGTAGCCTAGGCTGTTCTATTTCTCACATAAACACACACACACACACACACACACACACACCCCTGACCAGGAGGGATGGTCAAGCCACCATGCTGTGTTCTATGTCTACAATGCTGTCAGCTTCTCCCTCTAGAGAGAAGCTGAGATGACAGTCATCATGGAGACACCATGGGGTGAAGGAGGAGCTGCTTCCCTCCTGCAGCCTTGGGCCCTGTGGACAGAGGAGACCACAACCTCATGGCGGATCCTATGGACCCTGTACCCATCCCTGCCAGCCAGGTGCCCAGCAGCAACATCCATCTGATGGCCTCCATGTCTCGGGGACCTCAGGTCACGATGGCTTCTGATTGGTGGGACCATGGCTGGACTGGTCTCTGCCCTTAAGATAGAACCAGTAGCCTCCTGGATGCAGACAAGAGGAGGGCCCCTGTGACCAAGGGTCATTGGCAGAGTCCAGAGCTCAGCACACACTGAGTCAGCAGAGCCTTGGCTTCCCCTGGGCATGGACTTCCCCTTCACGTCCTCTCAGGGGGAGACGACCCCAAAAAGATGAACGGAAGCTCAGTGATTAAGAGTGCCGACCACTGTACCAGGTTCAATTCCTGCAGCAGCATTATGGCTCAAAACCATCTGTAAAGGTTTTTGGTGCCCACTTCTGTTGTATTTCTAAAGACGGCTCCTCTGTGTTCACATATATAATATAAATTAAAAATTCTTTAAAAAAAAAGAAAGGAAAGGAAAGGAAAAGAAAAGAATAAAAAACTTGGGAGCCATTAAAAAGTATACCATTTGCTCCTACCTGATGTATAAAAGAAAAAAATATTCACTGGCCTCCGTGAAGGTCGGTGGTTAAATTGTACATGGTCATTACCGGCTGTGGATTCAGCTGCAGTTCTTTCAGGAGTCACACTTTCTCACACATGCACGCACACGCGAACATAAACACACATACACACACCACCCGCATGTACACGCACATACACACGGGGACCCACTATGTGCAGAGGGCAAGTTTGACCCATAGATCCAGGCATCAGCTGGATGCCTGGGGATCCTTCGAGGATGCTGTTGCTAGGAAACAGCACCTTATGAGTTCCGGTGGTTTTTTTGTTTGTTTGTTTGTTTTTTGTTATTTTGTTTTTAATTATTATTCCTTGGAGGCTTGTGACTTCATTACTGGTGCCTGCTCTGCTCCAATTCTGGCCCGTGAAGTCCCTGGCACTGGTAGGAGAAGAACCCTGTATTCTGTTCTACAATAGCATCCCGTTGTTGTTAGACCAACCCTGGGTTTCATCTGGGATTAGTTGTGCACCAAGCAGCTTGTAACGTCATCATCTGGCTCCCGCCTCTCTCTGTTTCTGCGGGGCAACATCAGGGCATTGCTAGGACACGAACCCTGTGTCCTGTCCAGCGTTGGCCTCCGTGGGGCTTTCGTGACGCCTGCACCCCATGCTGCTCTTGCTCAGCCCCTGTGAGCATTTGAGCTCAGTTCCTGAATGCCCTCTTGCTGCCCCCAAGCAGATACCCCTTTCACCTTCCTCCTCCTGTGAGGTTATTCGCCTGCAGAGAACTCTGAGTGCCTCCACCCAGGTCTAGACCCCTGTCCAGCACGGTACCCCACCAGATCCTCATCCTCTGACATCACCTCCCAGGGGAATCCCACTGGAAGAGTCCAGGCTGGTCCGTGTCCCTTGAGACCCTGCGAGAGGCATGCACTGCCACAGACCACGCATGTGTCTCATGGGGCCAACCTGACATGGAGGTAATGAGATGCATGGTGATGCCAGTGGGCCATTCCCCCACTCCACACCCTACACGTGCAGAGAGCACAGATTGGACGCCTTTTTCTGGAGAGGGAACCAAGTGCCCACCTGGAGACAGGGCTGCCAGAGTCCTGTCCCACAGCTGCCAATCCCCACCCAGGGCTCCTCTGTACAGCATCCCACTGCCACCTTCAGCTCCAAACGACTCTGCCAGGGGCCCTGACATGATGGCAGCTAGTGCAGAGCACCCTCTGAGAAGAATGGGACAGAGGCACTGACTCCTCATGCCAGACCCACCCCACCATCTAGCAGCTGCTGTCTACAAATGCTGAGCCACCAGGAAAAGTCCTTCAGTCCCAGACCTTGGGATTCAGGACAGGACATCTTACAGGGGTCCCCGTGAGGTGCCGAATTTAGCCCTCTCTATTTCACCCTGAGAATGGAGATCACACACCCCACCCCCGGCTTCCAGCCTCACTGAGAGTCAGTGATTGGCTACTGTTGGCTTTTAGCTCCTGAAAAACATTGGTCTCTATAGCGTCTGTGGTGTGTGGATCCGCCCAGCAGTCAGCGGCCATAGGCGATGCACTCCCAGCAGAACAAACCTCTGTCTTGATCATGCTAGATACAGCCATGGGTGCCAAAGCATCAAAGGTAAGGACAGGTCTATGTGATGACTAGAGCTGTGGCTGGGCTAAAAATCTCTCACACACCTTCACCAGCCCTGGGTCCCTGACACCCAGCCCCTGTGTAGACCGCACTTCCTTCCCTGTCTGAGGCAGTCTCTAACCTGAAGCTCCTGCATCTGTGTGTGTGTGGAAGGACCCACTTGCTTCCTCCCTGAAGACATGAGGCAGGGGGATGATCATGAGTGGAGCCCTGTGTAACCTTGCTTCCTTCCACATCAGCCATCTTTTCACCTGAAAAAGGTCCTGCATCTGTGTGTGTGAGGAAGAGATCCCTTGTCTCCTTCATGTGAATGTGAGCACACCCCACAGGGTCCCAGTCCATACCTCGCACACAGTGGGTGTTGTGTGTTATGTGTTGTGTGGTGTGGTGTGTGGTGGGTGGTGGGTGTTGTGTGGTGTGCCTTCTTTCCTCCAAGTCAGGTCAATGAATAGGAGCTTTATGTAAAAAGAAAAGAAATTTCAAGGAAAACTATTTATGTTCCAAGCAACATGGAGGACGTCTCTGTAGAAAAGCACATGGATCCTCACCTCTAAATCTGGGCAAAAGTAAACTCAAGATTATTGAATTTGGACCTGAATGCTTGAGCTGTAGTCTTGATATAATGAGTATTGTATGGATCCCAGTCAAAAAGGTCTGCAAAAGTACTGAAAAAAAATTAAACTTAAAAAAAGTCATAACTCAAACAAAGTATGAAACAAATATTTATTCTTAGTAAAAAAAGACAATACAATAAACTCCATGGCAAGATATTATTATAAGCCAATGTAATATTAACCATTCCAAAATTTATGTTAAAGTCTCTACTTAGTTCAGTGTGGATATTATGGGCAAAAGTATAAGATAGTTAAAAAAATACAAATCATATTCAATGTTCCATCTGTGTCACTCATTGAAATATAACCAAATTACATAAATTAGCACAACAGACAAACATCTGTGTTGTTGCAATGTAATCCCAGACAGCACCATTTCAAAACAAATACCAACTAAACATGAATGGGAACTACAAGGTTTATACTAAAAGGATTATTGCTAAATAAAATTCTCTCACATAAATGACATTTTTTAATTCTTTCCTTTGAGCAAAATATATGACGTTGTTCTCAATTTTCTTAATGAGGTGTGAACAAACATCAACCAACGAAATGTTTCATCAAATGGCACTGACTGCCAGGGA
>NW_022196912.1:467832-486822 GCF_008632895.1 Mastomys coucha | reverse complement strand
ACAACAGAGAGCATGCTCAACTCCAGGCTCAATGTTGCATGTGAGACTCCCCTTCCCTAAACTAGAAAGTGGAAGACATAATGTCCCATGATTCAACTCAAAGTCTGAATGATATGCAACATTTATGAACTTCTCAAGACTTACTATGGAATTTCAGATGACATCCATATGGCTGTTGACACATGATCTGGTCCAAGTTGTCCAAGAGAAAATTGTCCTTGGGATTTATGTCATGCATATGAATGAAATCATGGCACCTGTGGGTAGAAAACATGATCTCCAAACATGTTTTCTGAAATATGTGGATCAAAACTTTTCAGACCTCACATGAAGTGCTTGAGGCCAGAATTTTCCCTATGTATCCAGGGAGCATGACATAGGATGAGTGGAAAGGAACTGTAAATATAATTAAGTGGATCTCCAGAGAACAATACCCTTAAAACAGACACATAGGTGTAAATGAGTGTGAGCTTTGTCTGCATAAGAAATGGATTTCACAACTGCCCCATCTTAGATCCTAGCAGACATGAAGAAGTTGTTGTACCCTCAAGATTTCATTTTTGCTCCTGAAATTTTCTCTCATCTTGTGCTGTTTGAGTGAACCCATTTGCTTTTGGAGGATTAAGAATAATGAAGATAATGATGGAGATTTGAGAAGTGAGTGTGATTTATTCTTTGGGATATTTGATCAACTTGTTAAAGACAATTTTTATAATATCACTGATTTTAGGTAAGTCATTTGATTTGATTCAATATTTCAATATTTTGTATTAGAAATATTTATCTCTATACACAATCTGTGGGGTTCTGTCCTGTTCTTCCCCCCTGTAACTTTAGGAACCACTGAAAATTTATTATAACATCAGTCACTATTTTAATACTTTCAAATATGTAACAGTTTAGTTTAGCTTTAATATGTTGGACACAAGTTCACAATGCTGGACAATGACAGAGACAGAATGGAATCTATGAGTGTAAAGAATTTGGTAAAATATTGAGCCGATTCACTTAGAGGTACACAAGATTATTTATTCTGGAGAAGGAATTATTGAGGTATCCTTCTGTATTTTTTTTTTTTACTTCAAGCTCCTAAGGACAAAAGCCCTATGAATTCAAACAGTAAAGTAAGCCTTTTAGATTTTACAAATCTCATTAATTACAGAAAATAACTCATCCAAGTGTAAAATTTTAGGATGTGCATTAGTGCCTTTTCTGGTCCTATGACATTTTAAAAAAAAAAAGTTGAAAGAAAACTTTATTTTGTTTATAGTTTCAAACAGATATGTGGTCAGCATGAAAATAGCAATTGAACAAGTCTCTCACATGGCATCTAAACCAGAAAGCTCAGAGTTTCCATCCTTAATCTGCAGCATAAAGCAGAGTGGCAACTAGAAATGGTGTACATATGTAAACACTCAAGTCCACCCCAAGTGATATAATTCCTTTATCTGGAGAGCATTTACTAATCTTCACAGATGATACTACCAATATGGATAGGTTTTTTGTATTCAAGCCTTACATCTTGCTTTCTTTTATGTGAACAACTTGTGATGAAGCAAAGCACTGTATGAATAGATTCATAATGATAAGGAATACAGAGGTGAGCCAAGGCCTTACCATACTAAATACATTAATAAAGTTTCTCCCTAGTACTAATTCATACATGACCTGGAAGACTACAGGACTCTGCAAAGGCTTCACCATATTAAATACTTTCACAGAGTTTTTGTCTTAGCATTGCCATTGCTAGGAAAAGATTGCACAACAAAGGCAACTCTTATAAAAGCAAACATTTAATTGGGGCTGGCTTACAGTTTCAGAGGTTTGCTCCATTTTCATTATAGCAGGAAGCATGGTTGGCTTACAAGAAAACATAATGCTGAAGAAGAAGCTAAGAGATCTGCATCTTGATGTAAGGACCCAGGAAGAGACTGTCTTCTTGGCAGCAGGTAGGAGGGTCTCTTGAGCATGGGGTTGAACTTCAAGCTCACCCCCACTGTGGTGGACTATCTTCAACACAGCCACAATTCCTGATAGTGCTACTCCCTGGGCCAAATATATTCAAACTAGCACATTCCACTCACTGGCACCCATCATATGTGAGTGTTCTTCCACCCACCCACTACAATGGAGATTACAAAGTTGTACAAACTTTTTTGCCATATTGATTACATTCATGAGGTTTCTTTCCAGTGTGGAGTCTTTAATGATTTCAAGACTAGTGAGAAATGCAAAGGCTTTAGCACATTGATTACATTTGTAAAGTTTTCTCCAATATGGGTTCTTTTGTGGTTTTGGATACAAGAACTTTTAGAAAAAGCTTTTATCACATTAGTTACATTCATAAGGTTTTTCTCCAATATGTCTTCTTTTATATCTTTTGAGACATCTCTCATCTGAATAGGTTTTACCACACTGATTACATTCTTATGGTGTATCTCCTGTATGCTTTCTTCTATGCTATTGGAGAGTACTGTAACATAGAAAGGCTTTACAACATTAATTATACTCATAAGGCTTCTCTCTGGTATGTATTCTTTTATGATCTTTGAGATTATTGAGTCTTGCAAAGGCTTTACCACATTGATTTCATTCATAAGATTTCTATCCAGTATGTGTTCTTTTATGATATTGGAGACCACTCTGATGTGAAAAGGCTTTACCACATTGATTACATTCATAAGGTTTCTCTCCAGTATGAGTTCTTTTATGATATTGAAGACCACCCTGATGTGAAAAGGCTTTACCACATTGATTACATTCATAAGGTTTCTCTCCAGTATGTATTCTTTTATGAATTTGGAGATAACTGGGTCTTGCAAAGGCTTTACCACATTGATTACATTCATAAGGTTTCTCTCCAGTATGTATTCTTTTATGATACTGGAGACTACTCTGACGTGAAAAGGCTTTACCACATTGATTACATTCATAAGGTTTTCCTCCAGTATGTATTCTTTTATGATATTGGAGAGTACTCTGATGAGAAAAGGCTTTACCACATTGATTACATTCATAAGGTTTCTCTCCAGTATGTGTTCTTTTATGATATTGGAGATGACTGGGTTGTGAAAAGGCTTTACCACACTGATTACATTCATAAGGTTTCTCTCCAGTATGTCTTCTTTTATGATATCGCAGATCACTGGGAAATAAAAAGGCTTTACCACATTGATTACATTCATAAGGTTTCTCTCCAGTATGTGTTCTTTTATGTCTTTGGAGATAAGTGGGTCTTGCAAAGGCTTTACCACATTGATTACATTCATAAGGTGTCTCTCCAGTATGTCTTCTTATATGATATTGGAGATGACGGGGATATGAAAAGGCTTTACCACATTGATTACATTCATAGGGTTTCTCTTCACTATGACTTCTTACATGCCTGCAATGATAATTGTCACATATGAAAACTTTACCATATTCTGTAACATGTACAATCATTTTATCATATGAATTAAGTTTACAATTTGGTCTAATGGTAAAGCAGTATCAGATCTTCAGGTTTTATCACTTTATATGTTCACGGTGTTCTCCAGCATTATGGGTTATTTTCATCTTTCAAGATACCTGTGATGGTTATTACTTGGCTCATATTTATAACATTTTCATATGGGATTTTTGAATGATGTATTTCACCTATCTGAAAGTAAAATGGAATAACTCACAGTTTTAAAACACTATTTACATTCATAAATTTTCCTGGTGCCAGAGAGCTGGCTCAGTGGTTAAGAGCACTGACTGTTCTTCTAAAGGTCCTGAGTTCAAATCTCAGCCACCACATGGTACTCACAACCATCTGTAATGAGACTGGATCCCCTCTTTGGGTGTGTCTGAAAACAGCTACATTGTCCTTACAGATAATAGACAAATAAATCTTTAAAAATTAACAATAACTTTTGTGTAGTGTAAATTATACCACATTTGCTTGTGAACCAGTACAAACAGAAGAATTTTCACATTCCTTGTACCTCTAAATATTTTCTACAGTGTGAGTTTGGGGATGTTCCCAGTAAAATTCAAGAAACAAGAACAATTAATTGCAAACTTCTATCATATTCAGAATGTCTACCAAAGGCAGAATACTACATATTTTCTCCTTGTTCTTGGATAGCAAGATGTACATTGCTTGTTTCAATATCCGTATGCTCATGTGGCTTTTATCCATGGTGACACATGATATACCTATTAAAAAAGAATAACAAATGAAAAGTTTCCACACTGAAGTCACACTGTTTGACTTTTTGTTCCTCATAGACATGTGGTATATGAATTAAGGTTGAATTAAGGTTTCTCCATGACAACATTCTTGACTCTCATAAACTGCACTCTCATCAAACTTATCAACATCAACGTAAGCATATGAATATCATCAATGTGAAAATGGATTATTTGCTTATTAGAAAATTTTGCATATATAACTATTGCTATTCAATGTGCAATATCTAATTATTAGGAAACTATACACATTGTCAAATCTACAGTGAAGGTCTAATGGAGCTACAAATCAAGTAAATGTATCTTTTTATTTTTCCTTTTTTTAAAGATTTATTTTATTTGTATGAGTACACTGTAGCTGTACAGATGGCTATGAACCATCATGTGTGTGGCTGCTGTTGAACTCAGGACTTCAGGCGGCCCCACTCTCTCCGGCCAGCTCGCTCCAGCCCTGCTCACTATTTACTGCAGCTGTCTTCAGAAGCACCAGAAGAGGGCATCCCATCTCATTATGGGTGGTTGTGTGCCACCATGTGGTTGCTGGGACCGAAATTAGGACCTTCGGAAGAGCAGTCAGTGCTCTTACCCGTTGAGCCATCTCACCAATCTCACTAGCCCCAATAAATGTGTCTTTTAAGGCAATGTTTCCTTGTTTTTTTCTTTTTAGTAGTGATGCTTTGATAGATAAATCAGACATAGTGATGCTTTGATAAATAAATCAGACACCTGATATGGAGGCACAAGGTTTTGTCTGAGTACTATAATCATAGTTACACTTAAAGGACTGATATTCTAAACTCTAGATTTTCCTTAGAGCTTCCAGAACATATTAAGATATTCTCAGAGGCATATTTGTACCAGCTTGCACATGAAAATTACCTTTCATATCTTCTGGAACTTCGACAATGTTCTTCAATATGATGGTATTCCCAATTGTAGCCTAAAAGACAGTACCAGAAAATGAGTGCTATAGTATTAGAAACTAGGCAAAATTCAAAGTATTGTGATTTTTCACAGCACTGGACATGATTTATTCAACTCCACCTTGCTTGTTCTCAATTGAAATAACAGAGTATCAATACTAACCAAGAAACATTTGTTCCCCTATTTTGGAAAGCAAAAGAAAATTCAGTCATACCTATAACAGTGAGGTTCCAGTAGGTTTCCAGCATTACATCTTTGTAAAGGCTCTTTTGTAAAGGATCCAGCAAATTCCACTCTTCCGCAGTGAAGTTCACATGCACATCTTCATAACTCACTGCATCCTAAAATACCCCATACATGTATATATCACAAAGCATGCTACTGACATCACTGTAAATGTTTGCTTCCTAAGCCATATGATCAGTTAATTTCACTGCTATCAACATCTACTCCTGAAAAGGAAGTTGTAATGTAACCACCATATCATTTTAGAAGAAACTTGGATTTTAATGTTTACCCGTGTCACATCTGAACCCTGTGAAAGGGATGTAGCCTTGCAAGGGAAATGCCAAAGGAGAGAGAGATACAGGCTCAACAGATCAACAGTACTGGACAAACTTCCAAGAAATTGTGTGAACAATTATTATCTACAAAAATAATGGGCAAACTGGGTGTATTTCATCATGTCTTTAATCTCAGACTCACAGACAGACATTTATCATTGAGCTGGAGACCAGTGTGGTCTATGCAATGGGTTCTGGGACAGGAAATGTTACTAAGACCCTCACTCCCTACAAATATCAATCAAGAAAACCAAAATACAAATAATTGCAAATTCACTGCAGTTCTGTATTCATCTTCCAGAAACACGAAGTGCATCAGTTTAAACTGCAACATTAATAAAATTTTACTAAAAGGAAATGCATGTTTAAAGTTACAAATGGACAGATGAAAATAGTTAGTAATAAAAATGTTGATCATAAATAAGCAAACTAGTCAAGAGAGAGAGACAGCTCCACATGGGAAGCTCTTGCTGGTCTTCCACATAAAGGTGTTCAATATCTTGCATCTACGAGAGGAACAACAACTACCCCTTACGTGTAGATAAGGAATCCTGAGGCCATATGGTGATAACAGCATTCTGACCCTGCTCAGTATAGGTTCATGGTCATCCTGTAATGTGAATGCATTACATCTAACTTCAGAGATCCTAATATTCTGTAGGTGATCCTACACTGTTCAAATGTGTAAACTCTTTTCTGACACACAAGGCAATATCTTGAAAGAAACATCTTGTAAAATCAGAAATCAAGTTATATCTTTCTTTCTTTCTTTTTTTTGTTTTTTGTTTTGTTGTTGTTGTTTGTTTGTTTTATTCAAGACAGGATTTCTCTGTGTAGCCCTGGCTGTCCTGGAACTCACTCTTGTAGACTAGGCTGGCCTGGAACTCAGAAATCCTCTTGCCTCTGCCTCCCAGGTGCTGGGATTAAAGGTGTGCACTACCACTGCCTGGCAAATTATATCTTTCAAACATACAACAGCACTGAATACCCCTGCCCATTGCATTAGATAGCAATGCACATATAGGGAGAGAAGATAGGACCAAGGCAAGAAACACAGGAGGACCTTGTCTCAAACACATTGGACTTCACTTTCTAAAGGTTTAGATGGCCCTATTCCTGTAAATTCTCATGCATCTCTCATTTTGGATACTTCATCTCCTTGTATGCATATCTCTGTGGCAGATTTCTCAATGACTCAGATATTTCAACACCTTGTGGTCACAAAATGCAACTTGAATGATTCAACCTTCACAACTTTAATTCAATGAAATCTCACAGAGTCTGCACTGGGGCTATGAATTTGCCAAAAGATGCCTTGAATTGTGCTACACTGAAACCATAGAGGAAGAGGGAGAATCCATGACCTTGATATTTTTATTTTCTTGAAGAAGCACAATATGGATGATCCTGCCAATTTTGGCTTCTAAGTTGATGGACAATGCCTAAATTGGAGCACAGTTGCAGCATTTATTTAAAGGTCATTCCTGGGACTAGCAAACACTTTGCCTACTCCTTCCATTAATTTAAGACTCTGGAGTGGGAAGTGTTATACTTAGGGTACTTCCTTAGATATATCCTCACAAGGTCATGTACTCCACTAAGTTCATAGCCACTTTATAACTGCTAGAAACTGAAAAAAATCCAGATGTCCCTCAACTGATATACGGATAGAGAAAATGTGGTTCATTTACGAAATGGAATGTTATTCAGCTACTAAAAACATAGACATTATGAAGGTAAATGGATAAAACTACAAATTATCATCCTGAGCTAGGTAACCCAGACCCAAAAGGATATGCATGTATGTACTCAAAGGTGCCTAATATCCATAAAGTACAGGATATCCACAGTACACTCACTCCATAGACCCAAAGAAGATAAACAAGATGGAAGGACGAAATGAGCATGGTTGCATCTCACTCAGAAGGTGGAACAAAACAGTGATAGGAGGCAGATGGAAGAGGGAAAACTAGATAAGAGAGTGGATAAGTCCTTAAAATAGCAGGCCATTGAAATTGCTTGTACACTGACAATTACAGAGCCAAGGTTGACCCATAGAACAAGAATGGAAGAGAGAATCTCAAGCATTAAAGTTGAACAGAAAAAAATAATACAATGGTCAAAAAATGAGGATTTTAAAAGTTTCCTGGAACTAAACAAAAAGGAATTCTGAAGTATATGAGAAAGCAAAAAACTACCAAAGATTTGAATAAAAGAACAATATCAGCAAAATGGTCTAGAAAATATTTTCAATGAAATCATAAAAGAAAAATTTCCTAAACTGAAGAAGATTCCTATTAAGGTACAAGGAGCATCCTAAATGCCAAATGTATTGGGGAGGGGAGAACCCCTTTGACACATAGTAATCATTACAATAAACATATAAGGTAAAGAAATATAAAAGAACTACAGCTGAAAAATAACAAAAACTAAACAAAACAGAGACAAGTAGTGTATAAAATTGAACCTATTAGATTATTTTCTCTCTCTTTTTAAAGGATTTTTAGTCTTTACATACACAATGTTTTCCATGCATGAATGCCTGCAGGACAGATGTGGTACCAGATTCCATTACATACAGTTATGAGCCACCATGTGGTTGCTTGGAAATAAACTCAAGTCCTCTCGAAAAACAGCCAGGGTTCTTAACCTCTGAGCCATCTCTTTGGCCCTATACCTGCCTTCTTAATATATACCATAAAAGGCAACAGGACAGCCAGGGATACACAGAGAAACCCTGTCTTGGAAAAACAAAAACAAAAGTGTGTGGATGGATATGATGCATAGTCAAATAAATCACTGATGCTTCCACAAGAAATAAACAGGACCAAATGTATTAGGCAGATTCAGAATCAGACATGATAGTGAAGTTTCTCAGAGGCCACCATCTGATCTAGCAAGTATGGAACACCACAAGGGTCCTCACAGGAGGTGAATCTGGCTGATGCTTCCAATCCATCCCCAGAGCAGACCTACCACCCAGCTCCCACTGCTCCACAACCTGCCTGTACCAATTGTGAGTAGTGATCCTCTTCTCACCATGTCTCAATTTCGCAGCTTCCTGAAGTCCCCTCACAGCAACAAATGGCTGAGATCAGAGTAAGATACTGAGAACCAATCAAGCCTGCACAACCACAGTGAGCTTACCGAAAGGCAGCTAGAAGTTCCCACCTCTTTGTCTGACTGGCAGGTCCTCCTGGAGACCTTGATTGGGCAGTGAGTGTTCCCTAAGGTTAAACTGTGCTTCCGGTCCAGGGCCACACGTTTTCCAGGTCTCAAGAAAGGACTGAACGTGATTAGCATTTGTGCCTGACTTACAAGAGGAATCTTAGCCCACCCAGCAATGGGTGAGAACCCACCATTCCAGCTTAGGCTACTCAGCTGCTTGCTCCTCCCCTCTGTGAGGAATGATCCTGCACTTACCAGGACCTGACTTCAGACCTTGCCTGAGCTTTCCTCACATCACTTGCATTCTTCTTCCTGAAATCAAGATGAATAGCTTGCACAGCCCATTACCTCAGTTGCAGTGGAGGTATCAATCTGATCTTAGAATGGAAGGGTGTGCAGACTATTAGCATTAAAGAGGGATTTAGGAAAAAGGAGTTTTGTTTTGTGGCTTCATGCAGTGCTCAGGGAAATGGCAGCTTTCTTTCACCAGAAGACAGGAACCAAACAACCCTTGGAGAAAAGCTGGAATCAGAAGACAAACACTGCTGATCACTGTTATAAGTCAGCACATCTTCATCAGTAGCACAGTGGAGAAAAGCCACAGTTGGATTAGTACAGTGTCTCTAGACATTTATATCTCAAATCATAGAGAGAATAAGTCTCTCTATGTATATAGAAAGTGCATTTATTAGAATGTCCCAGAAAAGACTGTCAGCCAAGGGAAATTAGTAAAATCAAGGACTGGTTGATTTCATGTTTGAAGATATTACAGCTGATCTTCAGTATATACCAGAATTTTGAAGAAATAAGTACTTGCTAATTCCACTTTTAAAAAACCAACAAATCACCTTTCTTTTGAAAAAAAAAAAGTAGTGCAAGTACAAAAAGCAAAAGGACTAGATGTTCAATGTCATATATATATATATATATGAGTGTGTAGGGTGCCATAAGAATCTATATCCTAAATCAAAGGTGGATCCAAACATCTCAGAAGATCAAGAATAAGACAGGGTTTCTCATTGCAAAATATATAATTAGAAAATATTCCCAGGGCTGGACAGATAGCTCAGAGGTTAAGAGCACTGACTGTTCTTCTAGAGGTCCAGAGTTCAATTCCCAGCAACCACATGGGAGCTTACTACCATCTGTGATGGGTTCAGATGCCCTCTCCTAGTGTATCTGATAGGTACAATGTACTCATATAAATAAAATAAATAAATCTGTTAAAATATATATCGCCAACAATAAGTAGGGTTAGAATTAGGGTTAGGCGATTAGAAGGTTATGGTTAGAACTAGGATAAGGTTTGCTAGGGTAGAGTGATTAGGAAATTAAGGGGTTGAAATGGGGTTAGAGCATTAGGGTAATTCCCAGGGTTAGGCCAGGGTGACGGTTAAGGTGGTCACCATTATTTTTGATGGTCCCACTGAAGCAATTGCTCCTACAGTGTTCAAATGTCTAAACAATTTTCTTACACTCAAGGCAATATCTTGAAAGACATGTCTTGTAAAATCAGAAATCAAGTTATATCTTTCCAACATACAATGGCACTGAATACTGCTTCCCATTCCAATGGATAAGAATGTGCATATAGGGAGAGAAGATAGGACCAAGGAAAGAAACACAGCAGGACCTTGTCTCAAACACATTGGACTTCACTTTCGGGAAGCTTACATGGGTCGGGCAGTGGTGGCACATGCCTCTAATCCCAGCACTTGGGAGGCAGAGGCAGGTGGATTCCTGAGCTCAAGGCCAGCCTGGTTTATAGAGTGAGTTCCAGGACAGCCAGGACTATACAGGGAAACCCTATCATGAAAAAACAACAACAACAACAACAACAACAACAAAAAAAAAAAAAAAAAAGGAAGAAGGCTTAGATGGTCCTATTCTTATAATTTCTCATACATCTCTCATTTTGGATCCTACCTCTCCTTGTATGTATCTCTCCATTGCAGATTTTGCAATGTCTTAGATAGCTCAATATAATGTGGTCACAAAATGCAACTTGAAAGATTCACCCTCACAACTTTAATGCAATGAACTCTCACACAGTCAGCATTGGGGCTCTGATGGCTGGAGTAGTGCTAAATAGAAACTGTAGAAGAAATTTCAATGACCGTGATATTTTCATCTTTCAGTTTCCAGAACCATCACAATATGGATGAACCTGTGAAGTTTGGCTTCTAAGTTGATGAACCCTTCCTTGCTTGGACCACTGTTGCAGCAAGATTTAATTAAGGTTCCTTCCTGGGATGAGGAGACAATTTTCCTACTCTTTCCATTAGTTAAAGACTTAGCAGGAGGAAGTGTTACACTTAGGGTACTTTCTTAGGCATATACCCACAAGAGCATATGCTCCACTAAGTTAATTGCCATTTCATTAGTAACTGTTAGAGACTGGAAAGAATCCAGATTTTCCTCAATTGAAATATGGATTCAGGAAATGTGTTTCATTTACAAAATGGAATACAATTCAGCTCTTAAAAACAAGGACATCATTAATTTTGCCGAGAAATGGATTCAACTATAAACTATCATCCAGAGTGAGGTAACTCAGACCCAAAAGAACATGCATGTATGTACTCACTTACAAGTGAAAAATAACCATAAAGAACAGAATATCCACACTACACTCCCTAGACCCAAAGAAGCTAAACAAGCAGGAAGGCTCAAATTTAAATGATTGAATCTCACTCAGAAGGGGGAATAAAAGAGTCAGAGGAAGCAGATGGAAGACAGAAAACTGGAAGGGTGAACAGGTAAGAAAGAGGAAGGGGAGGGCATCAGGAACAGGTGTGGTAAGATACAAGGGAGAGCCAGAAGGCCAGGAAAATGAATTGAAATCTGCAGCTGGTGGGGGCGTAAGGGTGTGGGTATCTGTATAATATGCCAGAGATCGGGAATGGGAGGGCACAAAGGAGTCACAGGAGAGCACCTTGGCAGAAATATATAGCACTGAGTTATGGACCCGTGCAGAGGTTATATCTTGCGTCAAGTCAGACCCTCAGTGGAGTGTTAGGTACACCAACAGAACCAAAAAGCTTTCCAACCAAAATTGGTCCTGTCTGCAAAAAATGCAGTCACAAAGATGAAGCAGAGGCTAAGGGAATGTCCAAAAGATACCCTGCCCAACTTGAGCCCCATTCCATGGGCAAGCACTAATTCCTTACATTAGTGAAGACACATTTTTATACTTGCAGATATTAGCTTAGTATAACTGTCTTCTGAGCATCTCCATTCAGCACGTGACTGAAATAAATGCAGAGACCCAGTGCCTACCATTGTAAAGGGCTCATGGAGTCTTTTGGAAGACTTGGAAAAGAAATTGAGGGTTTCTGAAGGAACAGAAAGAAGACTAGTCTTCCATAAGAAGACTATGAGTCAAGTAACCTGAACTCTATGAGAATGTCAAAGACTGATCCACCAACCAAAGAGCATACACAGGATGGACTGATGTCCCTCTCACATATGTAGTACATGTGCTACTCAGTCTTCATGTGGGTCCCCAACAACTGGCACAGGTGATGTTTCTTAAGCTGATGCCTATATGTTCGAACTGTTACCCTAATGTGGCTGCCTTGTCTGACCTCAGTAGAAGAGGATTTGCCTAACCCTGCAAATACTTGACCTGTCACAGTTGGAGGATACTCAATGATCCCCGCCCTCCCTGGGGAGATAAAAAGGAGTCAGGAATGAGTAACTGTGAAAGGTCAAATGGGGTGGAGTTAGCCATTGGAATGTAAAATGAATAAATTAAAAAATGGGAAAAGTGTACAAATATTTTTGCCCTACTCAATATTTCAGGGCATAAGCCAAGCAAGAAAGATTTATTGGTCAAAATATCACACATATTACCTCTCAAGTTTTCAGAGACAGTTTTCCACTGAAATAATATAACCTCAACTTTCTTCTGACTGCATTACTGGCAACACTCCAATTTTCCAGGTCCTTTGAGAACAACCAATTAAGCTCCTTGTGTAGCTTTCTATGTCTTTTGCTATCTCAATTACTGAAATTTTCCACATTCCATCAAAAAAGAACAGAGATTCTGTCCAGCAGCAAAATCAACTTTTGATATTCTTTTCTTGTTGTTGTAGCTGTTTTTCTACCTTGCTACTCTACTGCTGTAATAGAATTCTCTGAGCAAAAGCATCTCAGCTAATAAATGCTTGTTGTGTATGGTTCTGTCAAATCACAGTTCATTATGTTGGGAGCTTGGAATAAACACTGAAGCTAGAAAATGAAGGCAAAAGAAATGATAAACATTGTCTCCTGACTTGCTTTCTTGATGGTCAGTGTCTCAAAGTAACCTAGCTCTCTCACCCAGCACAGGCCAACTTGCTTAGGAATGTTGCCTCCCTCAGTTGAAGATCCTTCTAAAATCATTTATCAACACTATTTCTCACAGACATAGAAACCAGCCAGTCTGATGAGGACACACCCTCTGTTTAAACTCCTCCAGATGACTATAGCTCTGAAATACTGAGAACTGAAGACAATTATGACACAGAGACAATAATAAATAAGGAAGTTGTAAAAACTCCAAACCAATAATCTAGCCATATTGATTACAGCTGGTCCTGTCACCGCATGAGGGAGTTGTAGTTTTGGCTGAGCCAGAACAAAATGGGAAGTACACCTTGCTCAGAGTATGGAAGGATGTCCTAGAACAGAGAGTTGAGAGTGTGTGCTGCACTGGGGTGAGGTGTCTTTAACACTGGGCCCCCAAGTCAGTACAACTGAAGAAGTGGATTAGACATCTGGAAGGTGAACAGAGAAGCAGATTCCTCCATACACCTGGAAAAAATACTGCAGAGGCAAAAAGATATGCTAACATTGTTGTAATGGATGAAAAACAACCTTCCATCTACTGACAGCACTAAGTTCAAAACTACAGAGTCACATGTAGACTGAGAACAGGGTTGATCAAGAGAGGGAAAATGAGGTAAAACAGGGTTGAGAGAGCCTGATTTTGCCCTGGATGCTTTCTGAATGAGTTTTCTGTCATGGGCAATTTAATGGGTACGGTCCTCTTGATCAGAAGGATTTAACCCAAGGTGAGGGGTGAGTAACTCAATTGACTGGGAAACAGACACATTTCCTCTATCAGAACCCAAATACTAAAGTGACACACACATAATAGACAGCAACAAGAGAGCAGTAAATGCTACCCAGAAGATTCCTCTTCTTGTACAGAGTAGAAAAGGAAGATAGGGTGACAGCTGCAAGCCATGTAGCAGGGATCCAAGTCTGCTGCATCCTTCCCAAAAATTAAGGCCAGGGGCACACAGACCCCTATACCAGGCTCTGGAACATCTTCCTAGCCCTTTGTGTCTAGGACTCTCCAGTGTATCCACTGTACATGGGTTTCACATTCCCTTTGATCATCTCCCTCCAGGAATACTCAAGAAAAATCCAAAAACCAAGCTACACACTGACACAAGTTGTACAGACAAGCCACGGACACAAAGAGCAACACATCTTAACAGCTGACCTTTCAACCCTTCATTTGGGGAATCCTGAGGATCTTGGGCTTCTTTTCAATGCACCAAGATGTTATGACCATGTCTCAGAAATCCCAAAGACCAACAAGGAGCCTATTGCAATGCAAATACACAAAGGTCTTTATTATGAGCTCAGTAACAGGGACTCTCATCAATCAACCCTTATCAGGTAAAACCTGAAAGACCAACCTAGGGGAGTTGGCTATTTATTGTGTTTACAGCAAGATTGGAGAATTTCTATACTAATCAGTATTGTAATTTTTTTTTAAAAAAAATGTATGTCTGGCAGAATCTGCAGGAACCAAGCAAAGGGGGCAAAAAAAACCTGACAACCATGATGGGTAAGATAACTGTTTTGTTGTTGTTGTTGTTTGTTTGTTTGTTTCTGTTGTTTTGTTTTGTCTTGTTTTCTATAGGAGGTCTTAGTTATCTATATGTAGTTTGAATCTGCTGTTGCACTTTGACTGGCTATTGATAAGGGGGGTTTGTCATGGGATTTTTGCTCAGGTGGAATTTGTGCACTCTCAAAAACCAAAATGATTGGGCTTTACAAACTCATTTTTGTATCTGTGCTCTTTATTATCAATAGAAATTCTTATTCAACCTGTAGTGTGTCATGGCTGTCAGGAGACTAGGTACTTTGTAGAAAGACCTATCTCACTATCTTTTACCGCAATTCCTACTATCAGTTACCCTTACCACTGGAACAGAATACCAGTAGAAGTTTCCTCTCCCCCTGTGCATGCCTCCTATAGATACCACAGACAATCCCCACCGGCCCTTCCATTCCTACTTCATCCCTGTGTCAGAGAAACCACTTGAACAGAAAGACCCTCTTCAACCTCATGCCACGCATGAAAGGACGCAAGGTAAGCTTTCCATAGATCAACCTTATGATTTCTTATCCCAGATTCAATTTTCAAAGTTGCTCTAACCCTGCACTAAACATCACAGACAGATTAACATCTCTCACGACTATCTATGACTCCTTGTGAATTGCTAACATCATCTCTTCCAGCTGGCCTCTTCTCCCAGCTTTTAACTTTACCAAGCATCCCTTCTTGAAGATACGCATCAACCAGGTCAGTAAAAGAGGAAACAGTCAGCCAACACTCTGTAAATCCAGACATCAAACAGTAACCCAGGAACAAAACAAACAAGACAAACCCAGAAACCACTACCTCAACCAAAAATCACCACAAACCCAGGTGGCTACACACCAGCATAGGAGCATAGGTAGGAAAATAAGACTCCAAGAAATCCAAGCTACCTATCACAGCAGGTCCTGAGAAATTAAAACATGCAACAGATATGGTGCAAAAGAGATTGTTTGGGGGAAGGAAAAGGAGTGAGAACCTGGGGAAAGGATAGAGGTACACAAGAAGACCTGCAGACAGGCACATAGACAGGGAGCAGAGAGAAGAACCACAAGAGTAGGTAAATAGGATAGAGATGGGGCATGTGCAGAGAACAGAGACAGGGAACAAAAATAGAGAGCTGCTGTAGCTGGTGGTCCATGTATATGAAGCACACATTGCAACAGCAGCAGGTGATGGAGGCATGTAATGATTTATACAGTTGCTAAGTCCCTAAGAGCAGACAATTGAAATTTCCTGTACACTGAACACTACAGTGGAAAGATTCATCCATAGAACAGGAAAGAAGAGAGAATCTAAGGCATTGAAAAATAATAGAATAAAATTGATATATAGGTTAAAAAATGTGGATTCTAAGTTTCCAAGCACTAAACAACCAGGAACTCTGAAACATGAAAACGCAAAAACCTCAAATGATTGGAATAGAAGAAGAAAATCACCTCAAAGATCTAACAAATATTCTCAATATAATCATAAATGAATTTTTTCCTAAACTAAAGAGGAATGCCTATTAAGAGGATTCCTATTAAGGTACAAGAAGCATCCAAATAAATTGGAGGGAAGTCCCTTTGCCACTTAATAATCAAAACACTAAAGATATACAGATATAAATATGAAAAACTGCAACAGAAAAATTAACAAAAACAAGTAACATATGAAAACAGACCTATTAGATATTTTACCTGTCTTTTAATGTAGAGTAAAAAAGACAAAATGTTTGGACACAAGTGCTGCAGACTCAAAGAATCCACCCATGATGTTTCTACAAGCAAGCCAATGCTCCAAATATCTTGGACAGATTCAGAATCAGCCATGAAAATTTCTCATTACACGTAATGAGTACCATAAGGGACCTCACTGTGGTCACATGTGGCTAATGCTTCCCATCCAGTCCCAGAGAGGACCCACCACCCCAGCTCAGACTGCTCAGGCACCTGCCCCCACTCATTGTAATCAATGACCCTGTGCTCACCATGTCTTGAATTCAGAGATTCTCTGAGGTCCTCTCACAGCACGCACAGCAGAGCTCAGAGCAGGACACTGAAAACAATTCAATCCTGCACAGCCACAGCAAACTTGCAGAAAGGCACTCGGAAGATCCCATCTCCTTGTCTGATGGCAGGTCCAAATAAAGGCTTTAATTGGCCAAGGAGTCTTACCCCTCCTCAAGGTTAAACTCTGCTTCCTGTCTAAGGCCAGACCTTTTCCAGATCTCAAGAGTGGTTTGCACTCCATTAGTATTTGTGCCTGTCTTCAAAGAGCAATCTCAGCTAACCCAGCCCTGGGGCAGAACCCTCCATTCCAGCTCAGGCTATTCAGCTCCTTGCTCCTCCCCTCTGAGAGCATTAATCCTGCACTTACCAGGACTGCCCATGGGGAAGGAAGCTTGGGCTACCCAGGGCTTCACTCTCAGTCATCCTCCTGTCCCACAACACTTCACTTCCAGTCTCTTGCCTGAAGCTAACTCATTTCTGGTGTGCAGAGAAGGTCCCCTCACCTCCTCCTCAGGGACATGTGCATATCCCATGAGGTCCCAGTCCACCTGTGACTTCTGCACCCCACATCCTCTGTGTGGCACAGGGCAGGACAAAGTGGTGCCCAGAGTAATGTGGACCCCACCCAGGAGTCTTTAGCAAAACCAGGGCCACTCTTGGACTCCAAGGATCTATTGCCCCAAACCTCAAGGGCTCCACAGTCCAAGTCCCCCAGGGACCTTTCTCCACAACCCCTGCAGGTGAAACACCAAGTCACTCTGGTGGCCTGAGGCTCCACAGAGGGGGAGCCCACCAGCCTGCCTGGAGTCTGTGTGACCTGGGATGGTCAGGCGCCAAGCCCTGTACTCTCTGACCACATAATTACTGTCTGTACACTGTGTTTGACCCATCTGTCCACTCCTCAGAAGTGATGTCCCCGCTGCCAACGATGCCCACAGGCCCTCTTCATCCCTGGAGGAGAAGGTGGCTTCTTTGCAGCTCTGGCAGGCACATGACAAGAAGTAATGAGTGTGAGGCAAGGGGAGGACTGCAAGTGAAGAGTGTGAGGCAGGAGGATGAACTGCAGCTACTGTCAGATGAGCACAGGGATCTGAATGGAGACAGTGCCTCTCCTGTGGGTCTCCCCCTCCTGCCAGCATGTCCCATGTATGCCATTGTCCCCACTGAGCACAAACATCTTTCTCATGATGGCTGAACAGAACCCCATCCCGCATCCCTGCCCTCCTCACACTGACAAGTCAGGCTCTTTCCTGAAGGCCTTGGAGACTATCTACAGGTGACACACATTGTAGGATGGAGTGCAAGGCAGGGTCTGGCCTCCCTCGTCAATCCAACCTGAAACCAAATGTGAGAATTCACATCCCTCAACTCTGCAACACGGGGAGGTGAGAGCCCTGCTGTCCCCCAGGGAGACACAAGAGCCAACAGCTGACCCCTGGCCTCAAGCTCAGAGACACATCCTAGATGTTGGAAATGAGCTGATCTGTTTCTCATCCTAATTGCATCCCTTCTGGGTGGCAGACTCATCAGAGCTTGGGCTTCTCTTTCTTCTGGTATGTGGCTGTGGCCCCATCACAGTGTTCCCGAGGGGCATGGGTTCAAGTACAGCCATGACCTCCTACAGGGAGTCACAGAGAGCAAGGGTCCCACCATCCTCTTCATCCTGGGGACACCAAAGGCTTCTCTCAGCCTCACCTCCTAAAGCCACCATCACCTCCCATGGTGCATAGAGGGCACAACGTCCCCTTCGTGATCCTCAGGGGAAGCCCAATGTCCTGATGCCATCTGCCATGTGGGGAGAAGGAGGTCCATCTCAGCTCCAATCTCACAGTGCGGGTTCCAGGGGAGGCTGAAGCAGGCATCTGCAGGCAGGAACTGAAGCTGAGACCATGGAGGATGCTGGCTCTCTCTGGGCTCGTTCTCTGTGGCTCACACACACAAACCGAGAACACTTTCCGGGAAGTGATGATTCCCATCTCGGGTGTCACCTTCCCTTGTCCATGCCACTCAGAGAAGACCCCATGAGCTTTCTCCAGGCCTTACCAAAGGATGCATTCTCTCAGTGAAGGTTTCTCTCCCCGAGTGGCTGTGGCTTGGATAAAGTTGCCAGAAAACAAAAAAAATCCAAAGAACAAGCAAACATACAAAACCAAAACAAACAATAAAAATCTAGGCTGTTCTGTTTCTCTCTACAAGTACACCAGGCTGTCCCTTCTCACTCGTCACTCAGCTCAGGCTGTCC
>NW_022196912.1:461980-466553 GCF_008632895.1 Mastomys coucha | reverse complement strand
AAAAAAAAAATGGGGACCCACTGTGTGCACCATGGGTCCAGACATCAGCTAGATGCCTTGGGATCTTTCTAGTGTGCTGTTGCTAGGAAACACACAACTTGTGAAGTCCAGGGTTCTTCTAAATGTGAGGGTGGCTTGTGACATCATCACTTGTGTCCACCCTGCTTCATTTCTTGTGGGCAGCTTCCTAGCATTGCTAAGAGGTGAACCCTGTGTCCCAGCCAGTGCTCTCTCTCCCATCCTCTGATAGGCTCATGATGCCTTCACCCCAAGCCCTTCATTGTCCTCTGACCCCATCATAGCCTCACATACAGGAATTCCACTGGAAGAGTCCTGAATGGACCCAGTCCCTTGGGATCCTGGGAGATGCATGAGAGGCCTCTGACGGGGCTCCCTGGGAACAGGCTCCAGGGGTCCGCACATGTGTCTCATGTAGGCTAACCTGAGAGGGTGGGACTGAGATGCATGGAGAAAGCTGCATGCCCTTCCCCCACTCCACACACTGCCCATCCAGAGAGCACAGGCTGGACCTCTTTTCCTGGGGAGGGGACCAAGTGCCCACCTGGATGGAGACCTGGCTGCTATCGTCCCTTGCATGGCTGAGGCTGCCAATCCCCACCCAGGGCTCCTCTGTGCAGTATCCCACAGCCGCCAACAGCTCCAGATTCATCTGCCTGGGGCTCTGCCCTGGTGTCAGCCATCAAAGAGCTAGCAATGAGAAGAATGGGGCAGAGGCTCTGACTCCTCAAGGCAGACCCACCCTGCCACCCACCAGGGAACCACCACTGGGAAAAGTCCTTCCATCCCTGGCCTCTGTATTCTCACCAGGATATCTCACAGGTGTCCACCAGAGTGGCCGAGTTTAGCCTTTTGTGTGTTGTGGTCACGGCCTCCCTGGCTCCTGGTCTTCCCACCAGGGGTGGCTCTGCCACCCTTGGTTTTCAGGGCCTGACTGACATCAGTCCCAGGAGAGGCTGTGGGTGTACGGGTCAGCCCAGTGGACAAATGGGCAACTATGCCCCAGCAGGGACAAACCTTTCCAGTGACCATGCTAGACACACCCACAGGCGCTGGTGACACCCATCATGCCAAACATCAGTGGCTAGGATGAGACAAGAAGATGGCAGGAATCGGGGCAAGGCCCAAACTTCACCACCCATGTCTGCCCCAGACCCCAAGCCCTGTGTAGCCTGCATATCCTTCCTTCCCTGTTGGTCATCTCTCTACCTGGCAGTCCTGTATCTCTCTGTGTGTGGAAGGTCTCCTCTCCTCCTCCCTGAGGAGGTGAGGCAGGAGAATGATCGCAAGTGAAGCCATGTATCCCCCGCTTCCTTCCCCTTTGGCTGTCTCTCTGCCTGCCTATCTTGCATTTCTGTGTGTACAAAAGTTCCCTGCACATACATTCCCTGAGGACGTGGGTGCACCATATGGGGTCCCCATAAACCCCTTGTCTCTGTTCCCAACATCATCCACACGGCACAAAGCATGACAAGGTCATACCCCCGAGGCCCGTGTACGCCACCTGGGCATCTCTTGCAAACCCAGTGTCCCGCTGGGACTCCAAGGTGCTGATGCTCTGACCTTGACAGCATCAAGAGCCAAGGCTCCAATGGATGTGGCTGCCATTGCCTCCACAGTGATGACATCGTGTGTCTCATACGACCTTAGGCTTCACAGAGGTGTCAACCGCCAGGAGTCTGTGTTGTGGGGAGCCGCAGCTGCTACCCTATACATATATATTGAACACCTGGTCTCCAGCCAGAGCAGAGAGCATTGAGATAAACAAGCCTTAGTTGGAAAAGCTGTGTGCCTCTAGTTTGTGATGCAAGCTGGCATGATTTCTCGTAGCCTATTATGCCTTGCCACGTAGCTGATGATGATTGGGACCAGGGAAAGTATTTAACCCACAAGGGCTGGTGGCTGGAGAGAGAATATGAGAAGTAGTGAGTAAGTATGTAGAATTGGTGCTGGTAATGGGATAGGAGAGAAGATGTAGATATAGAAGTAAGATGTAAGGATAGATGTAAGATATAGAATTAGGAATAAATATGTAACTAATAAGATGTAAGTAGTAATAAGTAAGATGTAAGAAGAAGATATAGAAGAATATAAAAGAAGCTAGCTAGCTAGAGAAGAAGTAAAAATGAAGGTTCCTGATTAAACTGCATGGAGAAGGGCTTGGTGTTTGCCTCCTTATTTCTGCTGGACGGGTAAGGCGGCCGACACTGTGTGACCAGGGAAGTTCAGATACTAAGACCTAGACTTTCTGTCCATGTCATTGCAGTCTGCATGCTCAGTCTGACCCCCTCTGTCCACTCCTCAAGGATGGCATCCCCTCTGCCTCTGGGTCTCCTGTGACCCTGCTCTTTCCTGGAGGAGAAGGTAGCTTCTCCACAGCTCTGGCGGGGGATGACTGAGAGTGAAGAGTGTGTCCTTGGGGACACAGGAGCTAGAAAGAGGGCTTGCTAGTTCAGATCCATCGCCATTCTTTCAGAGGACCTGGGTTCTGTTCCCAGCACCTGGGTTGGGTGACCCAAATACATTTGTGACTCCAACTCCATAGGGGATTTGACGCCATCTCCCATCTTCCGTGACACACAGGTGATGACTCCGACTCCACTGGGGATTTGATGCCATCTCCCATCTTCTGTGACACACAGGTGGTGACTCCAACTGCATAGGGGATTTGAAGCCATCTCCCACCTTCCGTGACACACAGGTGGTGACTCCAACTCCATAGGGGATTTGAGGCCATCTCCCACCTTCCGTGACACACAGGTGGTGACTCCAACTCCATAGGGGATTTGATGCCATCTCCCATCTTCCGTGACACACAGGTGGTGACTCCAACTCCATAGGAGATTTGATGCCATCTCCCATCTTCCGTGACACACAAGTGGAATGGACTCACCAGATCCCATATTTACACATAAATGTGAAGTTAAAAAATCTTTTAAATATCCAGAATACCTATGGATGGGCGCTCATGCTCGGCTCTGGCAGTGTCTGCCCTTAAAAGAATGAGGGGGTGAATGTGACCCTAGATCTCTGATCTTTAAATCTCTAAACTCTGCCCCACCACTGTTCTCAGACACAGAATATGAGGGAAAATGACCCAGTGAGCATTTTAGGAATTGTGAGGGTTAAGGAGTTGAGGTAAATTAAGCTGCTCCCTTAGGGGCGCCGCAGAGGCAGATTCTAAGCATCTGTATCTCAGGGTCAGGGATCAGGACATCTTTTGTTGGGTAGGTAGCCTTGCTCATGTGACATCCACACCATAGGACATTGGTCTTTTGTCCTCTTGAGATTTGTGGGTTGTGACAGTAAAACAGACAGAAACCAAACTCGCTTCTAATGTCAGGAGCCATAATAGGGCAAGCTAATAACTAGCAGGTGATCATCCAAAAGTGGCCTGCTTCGGATTATTATATAATCTGCAGAAGGTGAGTGTTTCTTAGGCAAGGCTCGAAGGGACTTATTTTAGGAAAGATTCCAGCTATTTATATGCTTTTCCTGTTATTATTAAACATATATAGCAATCACTAAGTAGTAGCACACCCCTAAATTTCTTGTAAGACAAAGTCTTAGGCTCCTCCTATGCTCTTCCCCCTCTGCTGCCTCAAGAAGAACTAACAAGAAAAAAGAAATACACCATTGGGGCTGGACCCTGGCAGTCTCCACTGAAGCCAGATGAGAATCTAAAGAAACTACATGTGGCATAAAACAGTCACATTTCCACCACTCTGACTCCAGTAGACACCAGCTGCTGTGCAGAGCCCACCAATCCCGGATACCACACTGACTCTAGCAGGTCTGGGCTGGGTGGTTCAATGATGACAGATTTGGGTGTCTTCTCTTTGGAGAGCTGGGGTGAAGACCAGGCACCAGGGCTAGGATGATAATGGTCAGTCAATGGTGGAAATAGGTTGCCCGGCGGTGGTGGCACACGCCTTTAATCCCAGCACTTGGGAGGCAGAGACAGGCGGATTTCTGAGTTCGAGGCCAGCCTGGTCTACAGAGTGAGATCCAGGACAACCAAGGCTACACAGAGAAACCCTGTCTTGAAAAACCAAAAAATAAATAAATAAGTAAATAAATAAAAATAAAAATGGAAATAGAAACAATAAAGAAATCAGAAAGTGAGACAACCCTGGAGATACAAACCCTAGGAAAGAAATCAGGAATCATTAGATGCAAACATCACCAACAGAATACAAGAGATAGAAGAGAGAATCTCAGGGGCAGAAGACACCTTAGAAAACATTGACACAACAGTCAAAGAAAATGCAAAAAACAAAAAGCTCCTAACCCAGGAAATCCAGGACAATGAGAATATCAAACCTAAGGATAATAGGTATAGAAGAGAGTGAAGATTCCCAATGTAATGGGCCAGTAAATATCTTCAACAAAATTATAGAAGAAAACTTTCCTAACCCTAAGAAAGAGATGCCCATGAACATACAAGAAGCCTACAGAACTCCAAATAGACTGGACCAGAAAAAAAGTTCCTCCCGTCACATAATAATCAAAACACCAAATGTACTAAACAAAGAAAGAATTTTAAAAGCAGTAA
>NW_022196912.1:460043-460811 GCF_008632895.1 Mastomys coucha | reverse complement strand
AAATACAAAACAAACAAACAAACAAAAAGACTTTATATATTTATGTTCATTTAAGAAAATACTAGGACTGGGCAGTGGTGGCGCAGGCTTTTAATCCCAGCACTTGGGAGGCAGAGGTAGGCAGATTTCTGAGTTCGAGGCCAGCCTGATCTACAGAGTAAGTTCCAGGATAGCCAGGGCTACACAGAGAAACCCTGTCTCTGCAAAACCAAAAAAAAAAAAAAAAAAAAAAAAAAAAAAGAAAAGAAAAGAAAAATAAAATACTAGTAGAGATGTATTTTGGAATACACAGTTAATATGTTTGGAGTTATTTAAAATTTATATTGAGAAAATTTATATTGAGAAATTTATATTGTATTTTCACTATTGCTGTAGAGGAGCATCTACATAAGACTGTTAAATTGATTGTTGTTTTATATCAAACAACTTTTATAATACTTATTTTTATTGTTATAATGTTATAAATTTTAAGGAATATGACAAAAAAAGATATTGTAGGTATTGAACAGGGGTCTCTGAAAGGAGTTGGGGTATAAAAGAGAAACAAGAATGTGATTTAATTCTATTTACTCAAAATATGTTTTTAAATGTTAACAAATTCAGATAAATTGAAATCATGTAACTTTTCTCATCATAATGCAATAAAAGTTAAAAAAAAAAATGTCTTTTCCCTATTGCACACATTCAAATTCAGGTTAGACTTTCAGCTTAGACTTGGAGATGAGGATTCATTAAATTTTCTAACAAAAGCTTCACTTGTAACCTAGC
>NW_022196912.1:456670-457392 GCF_008632895.1 Mastomys coucha | reverse complement strand
AGCCAGGAGCCATCAGCTCTGGGTTTTATGGCCTTTTGTAATGAGCAGAGGTGCACAGTAGGTGTTATCAGTACCTAATTGTTCTGTTGGAAGTTATTAGTACTCATCTTAGGTCAGAAGCCACCAGTTCTGGCTTTAAAGTGCCTTCCACCATCCTCAGAGGTGCACAGTAGGTGCCATCCAGGCCTAGTTGAACTTTTGGAAGCCACCAGCACCAGTCTGAGCTCAGGAGTCATCAGCTCTTGGTTGTGTGCACTTAGTGGGTCTCTCTCTCAGGATGGTACGCCATGAATCCATAGACAGAGACTTCCTCACAAATGTTATGGAGCAGATTGTTAAAGAGACAGGCACAGATGTGGGCACTGGCAGGTGACTGACTGTCTTGTCTGTAAGGACATCAGTCCTCAGTGTCCAGGAAGGAGAACGTTAGATGTGAATGGGTAGGAAAGAGCAGGGTGATATATTAAATCCTGGTTCACAGAGAATGAAGGCCCAGGCCTGCCTCTCACAGAGTCTGCTGTGGGGAAGGCGCTGAGGCAGGCACTGGCAGGGGACAGAGAAGCCATAGGTTCCCAGGAAACATCAGGAACCATTCTCCTGAGGGGACTCCACTGCCACAGCCTCACCCAGGGTCTGAGAACCATGTTTATTCCTCCACAGGAAAGCTTGAAGAAAGTGGCTTGGGACAGGGCCATGGCAAATCAGCAGAGGAGAAATTGACC
>NW_022196912.1:428921-456254 GCF_008632895.1 Mastomys coucha | reverse complement strand
ATTTCATTTGTGCATGACTGCTTTTCAGTTGGCCCTGGTGTGCATAATTATTCTACTCTTCCTGAGTTTCTTACTTTTCTCCTTCTGCTTCAGTGGGATCTGTAAAACTAGATGTTCCCTGATGTTGCAGTTCTGAAATGATTAAAAACTGAGGCCCGGGGTCCAGTTCAGCACAGTCCTAATGGCCTGGTGCTGTGTACTCTCATCTTGGAAACAATGCAATAACTGCACAATGGCAGTTCCAGATTAATACTTGACATGCAAAGAAATTTGATGAAATTATTAGAAAATGAATTAGAACCAACATCAGGACTCTGGGATAAGAAAAATCTATTGATGTTATGAAATGAGTTTTGCACAGCATTTGAGAGTGGTTCCTGGAGGAGCAAGCATAGGATATTTAAAATCTTATATTCACAAATCTAAGTCAGTACATGGGGACATTCAGGAGAGTCACTGTGGGCAGTGTGAAGAGATGGAAAGCCGGCACAACAGGGATTGAGTTTAGGGATTGGCTTGTTTCTTTCTGGCTGTGACCTGGCAGCTTTGCCCATGTCATTTATCATTTCAGCTTCACAGGAAAATGCAATCATTTGATCTCTGAGTTTAATAAGTCAAAATTTAAAGTTTAAACAATGATAAGTTTGCAATTATTATTACATTGGCCACAGGCCTGTGAATAGGGAAGGTTGAAACTTTGGAGAAAAATTGTAATTCTTAATTCTTTGTGGGATGTGGTCATTCTTTTGAATTTGACTTGTCAATTATTGTACAGTATCTATTTTCTACCTGTTTTTGGAAAGTTAATAAAAGACTGAGGAAGAGGAAGGTGAGAGAGCCCAAGAAGAGCAGGTGGAGAGTGAATGAGGAGAGGTTGTGAGCTATCTGTAGAGAGCATGTGTGTGGGTATAAAGAGAGTGTATGTAGTATGTGTGTGTGAGATGTATGTGAGAGTGAAATGGGAACACACAGAGGTGAGTGCGAGTGTGGGAAAAAAAGAACACAGGAGAAAAACAGAGCATGCAGCCTCCAGCTGTGAGTGAGCAAGCCAGAGAAAGAGAGCAGAGGATCAGAGAGAAGAGAAACTCTAACCTTGCATAATTGCTTGTCAGCCTGTAACCAAAAACGTGGTCTATATCTAATTATTATGCACCCCCCCAGATATCAGCACTGCTAGGTGAGAACTCCGATCCTGAGCTGAGGCTAGACCCCACTGTTCATGATCATGAATCTGGCTTTAGTTTAAAAATTGTCTTTTCAGGCTCGTGAGATGATGCAGTGGGTAAGAGCACCATCTGCTCTTCCAAAGGTTCTGAGTTCAAATCCCAGCAACCACATGGTGGCTCACAACCACTCATAATGAGATCTGATGGCCTCTTCTGGTGTGTCTGAAGACAGCTACAGTGTACTTATTTATAATACTAAATAAATCTTTGAGTCTCAGCGAGTGGGGTCTATCAGAGTGAACAGCACAGACTGGAGTGAGCAAAATCCTAGATTCTCTCCAGAGTGGAGTGGTGAGCATGACCCCATGTGACCCTGCTCTCGACCCCCTCACTCCTCTTCAAGGTTCCTCACAGGAGTGCCTGAAAAGCTGCTACTGTCAGGGAACACCATGCTTCCCTCCCCCTCCCCTACCATGACCCCATCACATCACACAGTCTGCTCCCTAACCCTCACCTCTCAGGGTGGCATTCCTATTTGTAATCAAGCTATAAACCGTCAGATTCAGTGTCAGTAGAATAAGTGAAAGTTTCTATGTGAAACATGGCAATTATAAGTGACTGACCTATTCTTTGTAATGAAGAAACTGAAGTTATGTTTATAGGTGCATGCATGCACAATGTACATCACATTGCCTTGCAAATACCTATATCTCTATATCTTTGCTATCACAGATCTCATTCATGAAAGAGGAACTCTTTTACTCTATGTAGAGTGATGACTGCAGACACTCAAAACTGCTTCAATGCTTTTTATAAGTCATATTTCTGTGTCATATCAAACCTTGTTTCAAGAGATTGAAGAATCACAAATCAGTATTCGATTGATGGAAAACAAATAGGACAGGAAGGTTTTACTAATAAATGACATCAAACATTTAATGAATATACAACACCAATCCTTCTAAGATTATTTATGAAATGAAAATGGGATAGAGGCCATCACATGTTGCACATAGCACAACATGGAATCAAATAACTGATTCCAACAAGAAAAAAAGACAATAAACTAGAAAGAAGCTATGGAATATTATCTGTGAAACATGGAGGAAAATTTTATTTTATAAACTCATAAAATACTATAGTGAATATCTTAAGATTGCCATCCAACAGAAGAATATCTTAAAGGATAAAGAGAAACCAAAGATTCCCTTGATATTCAGGAAGGACACTGTGGTGTGTGGTGTGCCTTCTTTCCTCCAAATCAAGTCGATAAATGTAAGCTTTATGTAAAAAGAAAAGAAATTTCAAGAAAAACTATTTGTGTTCCAAGCAACATGGAAGATGTCTCTGTAGAAAGGCACATGGAGCCTCACCTCTAAATCTGGGCAAAAGCAAATTCAAGATTACTGAAGGACATGAATATTTGAGCTTTAGTCTTGATATAATGAGTATGGTATGGATCCAGTCCAATGCTCATATGCATGAGATGTCTTCCAAAAGACTGCCAAAGCCCAGGCATTTCAATAGCAGTCACAACGGAGTGAGAGTCAGCCTCCACACACATTCCCAATTAATTTGACATGGTATTACCATCCAGGATACATAAAATATAGAATATCACAACAAGACACTCAATTTACTCAATTTATAGGTCTGTAAAAGTACTGAAAAAAATTAATCTGAAAAAGTCATAATTCAACAAAAGTATGTTTATTCATAGTGACAAAGATAGTACAATAAACCCTATAGCAAGATTTTATTTTAAGCCAATGACATACCAACCATTCCAAAAATGGAGTTAGAGACTTCACTTAATTCAGTGTGGATATTATGGGCAAAAATTTAAGGTAGTTCAAAAAATACAAGTCAAATTCAATGCTCCATCTGGGTCACTCATTGAAAAATAACCAAGTTACATAAAATAGTGTAATAGACACACATCTGTGTAGTTGCAATGTTGTACTAAACTGAAACAATAGAAGAGGAAGCTAGGACCTTGATATTTTCATTTTTCATTTTCTTGAAGAAGCACAATACGGATGATCCTGTATATATATATCCTGTATATAGTATATATCCTGTATTATATATATATATAATTATAATAATTATATATATAATTATATATATATATAATACAGGATATAATACTATAAAAGGATATATATATATATATATATATATATAATACAGGATATATACTATAAAAGACAAAAGGGTTTGGCCACATGCAATGCATAATCAAAGAAATCACCCATGTTTCTACAGGAAATAATCTGGTTCAAATGTATCAGACAGGTCCCAACTTTTAAGTTGATGGACCCTGCATAACTTGGACCACAGTTGCAGCAGGTTTAATTTAAAGTTCCTTCTTGGGACTAGGAAACACTTTGCCTACTCCTTCCATTAATTTAAGACTCAGCAGTAGGAAGTGATACATTTAGGGTACCTAATAAGATATATACCCACAAAGTCATGTGCTCCACTAAGTTCATAGCCATTTTATTTATAAAAGCTAGAAACTGAAAGCAATCCAGAGTCCCTCAACTGAAATATAGAGAGAGAAAATGTGGTTTATTTACAAAACAGAATGCTATACAGCTACTGAAAACAAGGACATCATGAATTTTGTAAGCAAAAGGATACAACTAAAGACTATCATCCTGGGTGAGGTTACCAGATCCAAAAGGACACGCATGTATGTACTCACAAGTAAATAATATCCATAAAGTACAGGATATCCACACTAAATTCCATAGACTCAAAGAAGCTACAAGAAGGAAGGCCCAAATGAGTATGGGTGAGTCTCACTCAGAAGGGGGAACAAAACAGTTATAGGAGGCAGATGGAAGAGAGAGAACAAGACAAGAGAGTGGATAAGTCCCTAAGAGCAGGTCATTGAAATTGCTTCTGCACTGACAATTACAGAGGCAAGATTGACCCACAGAACAGGAATGGAAAAGAGAATTTCAAGCACTAAAGATGAATAGAAAAAATGAATACATTTGGTCAAAAGAAGAATATGGACTTAAAAAAAAATTTAGCACTAAACAACCAGGAATTCTGAAATATATGAGAAAGCAAAAACTACCAATGAACTGAATAGAAGAAGAATATCAGCTAAAAGGTCAAGAATATATGTTCAATGAAATCATAAATGAAAATTTTCATAAACTAAAGAAGAAGGTACCTACTAATGTACAAGAAGCATCCAAAATAATGAATAGATTGGGAAAAAAAAAGTCCCTTTGCCACATAGTAATCAAAACACCAAATATATAAGGTGAAAAAATATAAAAAACTACTTCAGAAAAAAATTAATAAAAACTAAATAAAACAAAGACAAATAATGTATGCAAACAGAACTATTAGGTTCTTATGTGGCCTCTCCCTTTTCTTTAAGGATTTTAAATCTTTATATACACTATGTCTTCCATGCTTGTATGCCTGCAGGCCAGAAGTGGTCATGAGATCCCATTAAACCACCATGTGGTTGCCTGGAATTGAATTTCAGTCCTCTGGAAAAATACTCAGGGCTCTTAATCTCTGGGCCATCTCTCTGGTCCTACACCTGTCTTCTTAATATATACTATAAAAGACAAAAGGGTTTGGACACATGCAATGCATAATCAAAGAAATCACCCATGTTTCTACAAGAAATAATCTGGTTCAAATGTATCAGGCAGATCCAGAATCAGCCACAAGTGAGGAGCACCACAAGGGACCTCACAGGTGATGACATCTGGCTGATGCTTCCCATCCAGCGCCAGAGCAGACCCGCCGCCCCAGCTCTCACTGCTCAGCCACCTGCCCCTAACCATTGTGGGCAGTGACCCTGTGCTCACCATGTCTCAATTTCAGAGGTTAACTGAGGTCTTCTCACACCATCCAACAGTTGAGCTCAGAGCAAGCAAGACACAAGGAACTATTCAAGCCTGCAAAGCAACAGTGAACTTCCAGAAAGGCACCCAGAAGATTCCCCCCTCTTTGTCTGATTGGCAGGTCTTCCTGGAGATCTTGATTGGCCACTGAGTCTAACTCCTCCTTGTGGTTAAATTGTGCTTCCTCTCCAGGGCCACATCTTTCCAGACCTCGAGAGGGATTTGAACTCCATTAGCATTTGAACCTGTTTATCCCACCCAGCCCTGGGGGAGAACCCACCATTCCAGCTCAGGCTATTCAGCTGCCTGCTCCTCTCTCCTCTATGAGCTATGATCCTGCTTACCAGGACCTGACTTCAGACAATGCCTGAGCTTTCCTCATAGAACTTGCCTTCTTCTTCCTGAAATCATGGTGAAAAGCTTGTATAGTACATTAATCAAGGTACAGTGGAGGTATCAATCTCACCCAAGAATTGAAGGATGTCCAGGCTATTAACATTAAGGAAGGATTTTAGGAAACAAAAGTTGTGTGTTGTAGCTTCATACTGGGCCCCTGCACATGAATCTTTCTATTTATCTAAAATAGGTATTTAATAGAATGTTCCAATCAAGGCTGTTAGCCATGAAAAATTAAAAAAATCAATGAATGGTCAATTTCATGTTACATGATATTACAGCTGATCTTAGCATATGCCAAAATTTTGAAGAAATAAGTACTTACTAGTGCCAGTTTTAAAAAACAAACAAACAAACAAACAAATCACCTTTGTTTTGTAAAAAGTAGGGCAAGAATAAAAAAGAACCCAACTACTCTATTCAAAGTCCTTTATATATGTTGGTTGTCAGAAGAATCTACAGCCTAGATTAAAAGTAGATCTGGACATCTAAAAAGATCAAGACCAAGAAATGGGTTTGTCACTTCAAAAAGTACAATTAAGAAATATGCCTCAGAGTAAGCAGGGATAGAATTAGGGTTAGCTGATCACAGGGTTATAGTTAGGATTAGGATAAGGGTTGTTAGGGTTAAGGGTAAGGTGGTTAGGGAATGAAGGGGTTAAGATAGGGTTAGAGGTTTAGGGTAAGTCTGAGGGTTAGGCTCAGGTTAGGGTTAAGGTGGCCACCATTATTTTTGATGGTCCCACTGAATCAATAGTATCCCTATTACATAAAGAAGAAATATCAGGGTTAGGGGTAGGCTCAGGGTTAGGGCAAAGGATTAATTGTGCTATGTGAAGTCAGCTTCTATCTTTTCTCTTATCTGCTTTCCTAGTCCTCTTTTTCATAACATCAACATCTCTTTTCCTGCCCCAAGGAAAATGGAAAGTAGATTATCCAAGAACCCTGTATTCTCTGATGGGAAATACCTTTACTTTACCATGGGGCCAGCTCACTACTGCTTTGGTTGTTCGAACTTTCATCTGGGGATTCTAATTAGATGGAACCAATCATGGGACTTGGTGCCCTTCTTTGATAATGGTACCATGAATAAAGCATGAGTCATGTGTATTCACCACAGCTTTAGTTTACATAACTACATGGTAGAAGATAACATAGTGACCAACATAATTCTTGATGGTCCCACTGAATCAATAGTTTCCCTATTACTCAAAGAACAAATGTCAGGCCTATAAGGTGTTTATTTTATATCTTAATGGTATATCTTAATTTTATATCTTTGTTTGTTCTTATTCTGATAGATTCTACCTTACATATTTAATGCCTTCTCAAAAGAACCTAAATGTTTTTCCAGCCATATTCACAGAACACAACAGATAATCAAAGGATAAGGTAACAAGAGCCTGACAGACTTCTGCCAGTAAAGAACATTTATGCTACTCTATGCTGGGTCTCACAGTCAGTTATTTCTGCAGCTAATTTTCCTCTGAGATAAAATGCACTTCAGTACTCTTCTGCTCTAGATATGTCTGCTTTGCTTTCTGCCCAAACTAAAAATATGTTTACTAAAGATCTCTATGTGAAATTTTCACTTGACAATCAAAATTCTGACAAAGGAATCCCAGACAAGTAATAAACACAAATTCATGGTTTATTAAAATTTACTCATTTTTTAAGTTATGTATGGATTATATACAAGATCATAGTTTGTAATTCAAATCATGTATGTAATAGCAATGTGATTACAAGTAAAGTAAACTGGTTAGCTTGGACTAAGTTTGTTTTATTCATGATGAAGTAAACTTAAATTATATGAAAAGAAAAATATATTTAATCAATGTATCCACACAGGAAAAATATAATTAAAATAAAATAATAATATGGATCTGAGTCTTTCTTTGAGATAGGTAAGATCAAAATATATATTTAAATATTAATGTCTATTTTTTGGACATGATGTATGTAATCCTACAATTCTGATCAAAATGGTATCTCATTAAACCCTATCCCAATACTAGTATACAACATGGTCTCTATCGCTTATGATTCTAAATTACTTTGAAAGAATTTACTACTCCTAGACCAGGAGATGTTACTCCTATTGACATTGTCCTCACTCATATAATAGCAACATATCTGTGCTTTTTAATATGATATATACATATTTGACTTTTGGTACAGATATAAAAAGTTTAATTATTTAAAAAATATTTATATCTAGTAAAGCCTTTTTAAAAGAACAAACAAATATACAATAATTGAAATATCCAGCATAGGGATTGTATCTTTTCTTTTACATAAAATAACAACCATGTACATAGCATCAGTCGCATTGAATTAAATTAATCACAGCAGGGCTTTCGAAATGTTACTAAACCTCTACCAAAAAAAAAAGAAAAAGAAAAAGAAAAAGAAAGAAAGAAGAGAAAAGAAAAGAAAAGAAAAGAAAAGAAAAGAAAAGAAAAGAAAGAGAAAATGGCAGCCAGGATTTGTACAATATGGATGAGGGATAACTATTTAGGTAAAGTGAATTTATCTTCACACATACTGAGTAGAAGCTTTTTAATGTGACTGAATACAGGATATCTACAGTCTCAGAAGAAACATGTTGTCAATTTTTCATAAGTAAAACCAATACTTTCACTGTTACCCTAGGGTGAACTACAATAGTTTTGAAATGTGGTGCTATTGAGAGCTTAGAAAAAGGGGAAATAAATTGCTTATTCCCATCCCTGAGTAAATATTCTCATAATAGATTGTGAATTTATTTGTTAAACTTATTGTATTGTATTGTATTGTATTGTTAATCTTATGGTATTGACCTTTATAAAATGTTAGAATAATCTAAAGATGGAAATGGTTTTAATAAAGAATGACATATATTTGTTGATGTAAATATCCAAAATGTGAAGAAAAGACCCTTTAAAGTCTTTGGAAGTTCTGAAGGAATTAGTAAGGTATTTAAGGCACTTAGATTATGAGACTTAAAGGAAATATATACAGGATTAATGTCGTGTCCTCAGATAAACATTTATGAGAACGTGGCTGAAATCTAAGTTTAATTCTATTCTTTACAGGTCCAGTCTACACTGAGGAGAGGGATGATTCCCTCAGAGCTTCCAAAATAAGTCACACTCAGTCTAAGGATATGGAGTAATGTTCACTAAGAGGGAAAGTAGTACAAAGAAAAGCCTAAAGATACAGAGATTCTTCAGAAGATCAAGTGATAATGTAGACATGAAATTTCGATAGGCCTTAGCAGAATATAAACAGGAGTTGATTTTGTTAAATATGTAATCTTAAGCAGGCATATGTAAAGTATGATCACTCTTAAAGTGCACTGTGTCTCTTTAGCAATTGAAGGGACTAAAGTACTCGAGAATTATGTTTGGTGATATGAAATATTATTTAGAAAATAAATTCTCACTCTTGATTGTCTTTGTCATATGTAGATGTATGTCAATATACCACATAAAAGAAAAGATCTTGGCTTACTTCAGCACAGCAGGGTCTATATACAGCTGAGGAAAATCGAACAATATAATTAAATACTGAAGCCAAATCTAAAAGCTTTATTTAACACCATCTCATCATCAAAGAGTACTTCTCACTAATGGATTGTGTCCTTCATTACAGTAATTATGCATGCTCCAAGATGTAAATGTGATCCAAGAGTTTCTGTCATCAAAATAACAGATGTCTAGAATTATTCAGGTGTCCTATCTCATATCCTTTCACTTCAACTAGCTTTTCTTATAAAGTAGTATGTACATGTACTTCATGGGTAGGCCTGAAGAAGCAAACAGCTGGTTCAAGTTAAATCCTCTTTTGAAGGACTCTGGAATATAGTGCAACTCATAACAGAAGCACATTTCACCTTACAAAATAGAAGAAAGTTAATAATGATGCTAAGAATACTTCCTCAAAATTTAGTTCTTCATATACGCCGAAAGGTGGCAATAGAGGAGAGACAGTGGTTGAATCTTAACTTATGCTGGGTTGTCCAAATTTCTCATAGGTTTCAAACAAACTGCTGGCCTTACAAGAAGGCCAAAAAAATCAGTCTTCTAACACTCAATACAAACCATGACATTGGTTTTCAGATGGTACTTTTGCAATTCTCTTCCTATAATAAGCATAATACAGCCCTAATTATGTTCTTAACTACATCCTGAACAGAAGTTATAAGAGTCCTAACAGTCTGACAATTGTGTATTGTGGATGTTACCCCGCTCACATAACAGAATCCTTCCATGCATGTTGTCTTCGATAATTTTCTTATTTTCAGAATCTATGTCATCTCTTTAGTTTTATTTTGACTACTTAGAAGGACTCTTCTCTGGGGCACCACAACTGCTGCTCTTTCTACATCAACCCTTTGATCAGTTTAAAAATGTAGGAGGATCCAGTGTACAAACACCAAAAAATATAGATATAAAATATAGAGTATGACTATAGTGCCAGCCATCTCATATTCATCTTGCCACAGCATCACCAGTGATGGATTTATGGAAATACCAGATAATTTGTGAGAAATGTGAAGAATAAGAAAGGCTAAATACAGGAAAGTAAGACACATTGTCATACAACCATTTCTTCAAATTAGGTAAGGAGGGTGGTTAGGGTATTTGTGATGGCCATGCAAACCAGAGGATTGAATTCCATAAAATGGATCATTGAAGACAACCTAAGATGCTGATTGGAACTACTATTCTGTGGAAGTTATGGATTATATGAAGATACACTGAGCAGGCCTGGGAATGAGAGAATCTGTGGTACATATCATTTGCTGTGGCTTTAACATATCCATCCCTTTAATACAACTTGGTCTATCACATCAGGTAAACAAAGACTATAAAAATTCCCAGTACAGGCATCCTCAACTACACACACAAACACACATACACAAACACACTCACACACAAACACACAGAGAGATATATATGCATGGACACATAGAGACTGAGATAGTCAGAAAGAAACAGACAGACAGACACAAGCACAACACAGACACATACAACACATACACACACAAATAAATGTTCCTACCACATCAGGACCTTTTTTTATTCAGTTGCTTTATCTAATTTCTAATGAAACTGGCATGCCATGTGTTCTAAACCACAATTTCAAACAATGTACTCTCCTTCTCTGGAAGTAAAGAATTTTAAGGAATAGGAGCATTTTAGTTTAAATCAGGATAGGTATAATTTTTTATGCTAACACCACAAAGTTTAGGATATTTAAAAACTACTATCATTATACAATATTCAAAGTGTGTCCAGTCAAAAAAGAAAGAAGAAAAGAGGACCATAGAGAAGCCACCTAACAAGTGCTACCATTTGATGCCTGGAAAGGCTTAAGAACTATTCTTACTCTATATATTTAGGGTTATACTGTGATCCAGGATAATGTCAAACTCAGTGTATCCTGACTGAAGATGTTCTTAAGTGTTTTTGCATTCTACACCAACTCCTGTGAGCTTGGGTTTAAACCATGTTCACTAAGTCTTATTGAACAGTACTCATGAATCAGACCAGGTGTCTGCCCACATTAAACAAAGTCTCTCCAAATTATGATTCCTCTCACTATCTTTCTAAATTAAATAAGAGTGCAAGAGAAGAAATACCTGAAGAGCAGTGCACATGATAAAAACTACACTGGCAAGGAGGATAGCAATAAGCACTAATATGGAACATAATGATTAAAATGGCTGTTGTTTAATAAGAAAAATTAATAATACATAGGTGTTCAGCCTACCGAATGTCTTTGCCCTACATGCATATAATTCCCAGAGGCTAGAAGCAGGTGTCAGATTCCACCAGAATTTGAGTGAAAGAGGTTTGTAGCTGTCATGTGAGTCCTCCTCTGAGAGCCCCAGCCAATGTTCTTAATAGAGAACACATTTTTGCTGTCTGCACTACACTTGACTTCTGTCCTTCCAACCATGTGTGCTGGACCACTCCTAATAAAAGAGAGAAATATCTGAAGACCCGTAGTGGCAGGTACATGAGGTAGGCATGCTAACTGTCTCAGGCTGCCACACATTCATGCAGTCCAAGGCTCCTGTGAGTTCAGGAACCAGCCACAGGATCACTGATTGTCAGTTTGCAAATGATTTGTCACCTCTCATCTAAGATAACAATGCAGATTAGGCCCATCAGGTCACAAAGTCAATTGAGAAGACCCTCCTGGTTGTGAAGGTGGGTAAGAGAAAGGTGAATGTCTGGGTAGGCAATGTGGGGAGAACCCTTACTACTAGCTGGAGTGGACAGAGCCTGCCTCAGGTTCCACATGCATCTGGTGGAGAGTATGTCTCTGCAAGGCTAAGAATAGAGAGGATTATGCACTGCTGCTCTTTTACTGCTGGAAATCTCAGAGCATGCTGAAGAAATGTTTCTTCCAGTGATTTGTTCTTGTAAAGATCCTAGAAGGAATCTGTTTACTGAGACTGACAGTGTATCAGAGAGACAATGTGTGAGACAAGACCTTTTGTGGGTCTGCAGACCCACAGACCTTTTGTGGTGCTGTAAAATCAAGGATAAAAAGATTCTACTGTTACCTGATCTTCATGTTTGTGGGGGTGTGGGGGTGCCAGGTCTTGGTCTACAAAAACTACATCATCTGCTTTTCCTTTCCTCCCTTAACCTGTAATCTCTCTATCTGATGTCCTCAGAGAAGTATATTATTCCAGGAGCCATATCAGGGCAAGATGAATACTAGCAAGTGATCTTCCTGAGATGGACTGCTTCTGGTTATTACATAATCTGTGAAAGATTCACTTTTATTAGGCAAGGCCATTGGAGAATTCATTTTTGGAAAGATTTCTACTACTAATATGCTTTTCCTGTTATTATTAAGCACATATTACAATCCCTAAGTAAGAGAATACCCCTTTGGAACAGATCTATGCAGATCTACAAAGACATACTGTCTTGTAGTGATGCTATATAGACAAATAGATAACTTCTTAAGTCTTTTTTTAAAGATTTATTTATTATAATAAATAAGAACACTGTAGCTGTCTTTAGACACACCAGAAAAGGGCATGAGATCTCATTACGTGTGGTTGTGAGCCACCATGTGGTTGTTGGGATTTGACCTTAGGGCCTTCTGAAGAGCAGTCAGTGCTCTTTCCTGCTGAGCCATCTCTCCAGCCCTGGTTTTTTAATTCTTAATGATCATCCTTTAAGTATTGCTAAAACTATATCAGTGATTACTAAGCTCATCTATAGTGGGGCGGCTATTATTTTCTTTTCTGATAGTCAAAACTGCAATGAAAGCTCTGCCAGTCTCCCATGTGTCACCAGCTAATTGCTCTTAAATTAACCAGATTTTTCCTACCAGAACACATTCCAAGAGATTGCAAAACAATTAAACAAAGGTGCTAAAAAGAGAACTAATGAATTATTATAGGGATCACATAGGAGATAAAATATTGACTGTGTTTTTCAATACAAATCTGCATTAATATCTACAGTTTTAAACCATCAGTGAAGCTGTGGAGATTTGACAGATGATGGATGTTTAGCTAGATAATTACTTCTAATGAATATGCATGTAAACATTCTCTGTTTTAAACTTCTATTAAAATTTATGATTTGATTTTTTGTGTGAACTTGTGATGAACATTTTAGAATGTGATCATGTATTCTGAAAGATGTTTAAGTGCTGAGGACAAAGAGAAGAGTCAGAACCGAGCTCAGGAATACTGAATTGAGAAGAATTGAGCTGGGAAGAATTGAGCTGCGAGGAACTGAACAGGGGAGAAGCATATTAGACAGAACACTTTTTAGGCTGTACTGAACGAAGGAAGAATTTCAAAGTATGAGCATAGCATTCAGATTAATGACGTTGAATATAAGAGCATTATTGTGCATCAGAGAATGAGTAGAGAGCAAGTTTTGAAGAAGAAAGCAGAATGGAATTACTTAGAAACTATAGATGACATAAAAAAAATAAGAGGGCAATGGGTAGAATGCAAAGGGAAAGATTAAAAAAGCAGAAGCTGCAGGGAGCAGGAGCAGGTAGACTTCTCCTCACCATGGGACAGAACAGGTCCTTTCTTAATAACAAGGCAGGCTTCAGTCTTATTAAAAAAAAAGAAAAAAAAGAAAAAGAAAAAGAAAAAGAAAAAGCTTTTTTCTTATAAACATTTCATTTAGTATTACAAATGTAGAATACTTTCTTTTTCTATGAAATAAAAATTGGAGCTCATTTTTCATCCAGAATGAGTGAGTTCTTTCTGCACTGTTGATAGGTCTTTTTGTCCACATGCATAGGTAACTATGGATCTGTATATGGAAGTTTGTTAATGTGAAAATGCATCCAAGGTATGCCCAACTGGTTTGAATGGAAACACATGAAGCACATGCATGACTCATGAATCTGTAATGGAACTTATGTGAGTTTATTCATATTTGCTTGTGTAAAAGTTTTTCCTTCTGTGAGTGTTATTCTCTTCTCTTGAAGGCACCTTCAATAGAAGGTTCTTGCTCCAAACTTCCCCCTAGCCCCACAAGCAAGAAGCATGTGGGAAAAAAGTGAAAAGGCTCTAGCAATAAATTCTTTACTTAATATCCCTCTATGTTAGGATGAGGCACTAGGTGCCAGTGACTTCAGGTTCTGGCCTCAGAGGAACACAGAAGGCAGGGCAGCTCCAGTAGCATCCTAACTTAGACTTAGATAAGTAACTCTTCATTCTTATTATACAGCAACCCTAAATAATTCATAAGACAAAGTCTTACTCCATATCTCACAAGACCAAGTCTTACCCTCCACCAAAGCTCTTCCCCCTCTGCTGCCTCAAGAAGAACCAACAAGAAAGAAGAACCCACTGGGGCTGCCCCCCTGACAATACTATCTGCATTCAAACTGAGATATTTTCCAGTTTTCCAATTGACTTTCTTTTCCAACAGCATCTTCTAAGAGAAGACCAGAATGAAAGCATCCCCTGAACAAAAGGTTAAGGAAATGTGTCCATTTTGAATTTGTAACTAAACTGAGATGGTTGTGAGGTCCAAACTGCTCTAAAAGTATTCTACACTTGTCTAGTATATTAGTCAGAGTCCTGTAGAATAACAAGCTAATAGAATGAATTTCTCTATATATAAAGGGTATTGTTTAGAATGCCTTAGAGGCTTTGGTGGTTCAGCTAATTCAACAATAACTAGCTAGGAAGGAAAAATTCAAGGATCCAGTTGTTGCTCAGGTCACGAAGCTGGATATGTCAGCTATCTTTAGAATAAACTGGAATTTCCAAGAAGCTGGCTCTTATGCCGGTGAAGGAATGGACTTGCAATCGAATTGAGAGCATCAGTTAAAGAGCAAAAGCCTCCTTCTTCTGTGTCATTTTATAGGTTTGCAGTATAAGTCATGTCACAGATTAGAGGAGGGACCTTTCAGCTCAAACATCTGGATTAAAGCTGTGGCTTCCACTATCAAGATCCACATTAAAAACATGGATACACAATTATCTGTAGAAATTCATCCTTAACAAGATATGATAATACACTCACAGCACATATAATCCTCATTTCTGCAATTAGGCATGTAGCCTTTGTTTATATTTATATCTACCTTTACCTGGTACCCATTGTGTGTTTTCTCCAACCTTGGTAATAATCTCAGCAGATCTGGCACTTTTCTTGGAGGAAGGATTCATAACTTCATTTCTGATGGGTCTGTGTGCTTTGTCATCCTGTTTGGATAAAGCTGTTCTAGGTTCCCATTGCCAATAATCACAAGACATAGTATTATCAGGAGATACCATGAAGCACTTGTTCTCACGCTGTGGGTCACAACCCAGGTAGGATCTAAGAACCCTTTCACAAGGGTTGCCTAAAACCATCTGCATATCAAATATTCATATTGCAATTCATCACAGTGGCAATATTACAATTAGGAAGTAGCAACAAAATTAATTCTATGTCTGGGGGTCACCATAACATGAGGAACTCTATTGAAGGGACCCAGGAATAGAAAGGTTAAGAACAACCACAAAAATAGCTGCAATCTAGTCATGAGCATTTGTAACTTTAGATAGAGACGAAGATATATTATTTACTGATGAAACTTTTATTAGAATAGGGAAAGTAATAAATGAAAAAATCTAGCCATCTCAGTGTAACGTTAATTAATTCTGCTGAGAGAGTAGGAGACAGGTACCTGATCAACAGACCCTAAAAACTCAAATAGGAACTCAAAGAAAGCTCCCAAACCAGCCAAGAAATTGGTCACACTTAAAATGAAAAAGTGAAGGGATCAACTGGTTGATCTCATTACATCATTTAATTAAAAACAAAAAACCAAAAAACAGTCTGCTGGTGGAATTCCTCTGTTCTATAATTGTTAAAACAACAGGTCACCTTTTAGCAGTTACTAGTGTTTTAATAAACAGGAAAAGTGGTCAACCTCCTTGGGGAAAAAAAAAAAACAGGAAAAAATATAGAAAAAAGAAAGGAAAGGGAAGAAAAAGAAAGGAAGAAAAACAGGCAGACTTTGGAAGTACTGTTGATATAATAGAAGATAAATGTAATTAGTCACCCTGGAACTCCTCTCATATAATTCAATTTGTAGACTAGGCTAGCTGCAAACTTACAGTGATGCACCTCCCTCTGTCACCACCACTTTCTGACAAAAGCTAGAATCATAAAAATATGAGAAAGTTAGCTGATTATAGTGTTGTACAACTTTAACTCCAGCCTTTGAAAAGCAGAGGCAGGCTCTTACAGCTTTGAGGCCAGCCTGTTCTACAAAGTTTGTCCAAGACAGCCAGGGCTGATTACACTAAGAAACCCAGTATAAAAAAAATAAAAAGAAGAAAGAAAAGAAAAAAAATGAAAGAAAATAGAAAAGAAAGAAAATAAAATAAAAGAGAAACAGGCTGACTTAGGTGGGAGTGTTTCTCTGAGTAGGCAGATGGGTAAACTTGTTTGCTTGGTGGGTTTATTATTTGATTTTGTTTTGTTTTGTTTTGTTTTGTTTTCTGTTTCAGAAAGTGTGGTCTAGGGCCTACACAAGGCCATGAGCAAGAAATAAATAAGAATCTCTGAAACGCAAATCTATGGTGGACCCTAGGTTGGCTAGGAAGACACACACACACACACACACACACACACATGCACGCATGCACCAACACACAGAAACACACAGACAGCCTATCTGACCCCTTCATCTGACTTCTGAATGCCTAAAACACGCACAGATTTCACAGAGAGAATAGCAGATAAGCAGGCAGGAAATAGCCCCCACCACCACTTTGCCACTATCTCCTCCCCAACACACACACACACACAAACACACACAAACACACACACAGACACACAAACACACAGACACACACACACAGACACACACACATACACACACACAGACACACACACACAAACACACACACAGACACACACATACATGCACACACATACATACACACATATACACATACACACACACAGACACACACAGACACACACAGACACACACAAACACACACACAGACACACACATACACACACACAGACACACACATACACACACACAAACACACACACAGACACACACACACAGACACACATATACATACACACATATACATACACACATACACACACAGACACACACAGACACATATATACATACACACACATACACACACAGACACACCCACAGACACACATATACATATACACACACAAAATATAATAAAATAATAAAAAGTTACATATTAAGATACTCACTCCCTTGCAAACAGCAACCAAGGAAACGAAAATGATACACTGAATTTCTTACAAAGTATTATACATTCACTGTGGTTCTGTATTTGTCTTCCAGAAACATGAAGTGCTCCAGTTTAAACTGCAACCTTAATAAAATTTTACTAAAAGGGAATGCATATATAAACAGTTACAAATGGACAGATGAAAATACTAGTAATAAAAATGTTTATCATAGCCAGGCAGTGATGGTTCATGTCTTTAATCCCAGCACTTGGGAGGCAGAGACAGGCGGATTTCTGAGTTTGAGGCCAGCCTGGTCTACAGAGTGAGTCCCAGGACAGCCAGAGCTATGCAGAGAATCATTGTCTTGAAAAACTAATAAATAAATAAATAAATAAATAAATAAATAAATAAATAAATGTAAATAAATAAATAAAAATATTGATCATAAATAAGCAACCTAGGACAGGAGAGAGATAGCTCAGGAGTGGTAAGCTCTTGGTGGTATTCCACATAAGATTGTTCAAGTTCTAGCATCTATGTGGGGAGCAACAACTACCCACTACATGAAGATCAGGAGACCTAAGGACATCTTCTCATAACAGTAAAGATGAGGCAAAGAAGAATTCACATTCTTGCCCACAAGCCAAATAGTCCTATTTATTCAAAACTTTCAGAACACAAACAAGAATGAGGCAGAATATCATACACCTGGAATCCAATGAATCTGAAGACTCAGGTAGTATTGATGTCATGAGCATATGCCATCCTTAAAAACAGAATATAATCTACATATTTGGCCAAATTTCAAAATTAAAGATGTGGCTGAAAATCTGCACAAAACTACATGCTAAGTGTTCAAAACTATGTCAATTAACTTATGTAGTTTCTGTACCTACTATCAGGATAGGAAGGGTTTCACAGAGAAATTTATTTTTTAAACACAAAAGTAAACTTAATATAAAAATATAATATCAACAAGCTTGCCAAATGGCTTAGCACTGAATAACAAATGTGTCTACTGAATTTTATGTGATATAGTGACAGAGGCCAAATGGAGAATATGTGGCAGCATGAGAAGAAAGCTGAAGGATTGGTTTCCACCACAACACAGTAGACATAAGAAACACAAGAGACAAAATGTGTCCTGTGTAAAAGAAATACAGGGGAAAACCTGGAACAGAGTCTGAGGGAATATCCAGTGAAAACTCTCCCAAATAGAGATGCATCCCATGGGCAAGCACCAATCTACTACATTATTAAGAATACTTTGTCATGTTCCCACACTGGAGCCTTGCATAATTGACTACTGAGAAGCTACACCAGGCATGCTGAATGAAACAGATTTAAAGAAACAGAATCAAACTTTGAATGGACCTTGTGGACTCTTATGAAACAGTTGGGGAAGGACTGAAAGCCACGAAGAAGAAAAGAACTCCACAGGAAAATCAAGAGACTCAGCTAACCTCGACCCCTGGGGACACTCAGAGACTAAGCCAACAACCAAACAGCATGCACAGGCTGGACTAATGCCCTTGGCACTTCTGTAAAAAAATGTGCAGCTTAATCTTCATGAGGGTCCTCCAACAACTGTAGCAGGGCTGTCGCTACAGTCTATCTTCAAAATCTGTTCCCTTACTTGGGTCCCATGTCTAGCCATAGTGAGAGAGGATGCACTTAACCCACCAGAGATTTCATATACCATGGGGTGAGGATAATCACGTGGCCTACACCCTCCCAAAGGAGAAAGAGAGGAGATTGGGAGAAGGGACTCTTCAAGGGCAAAGGACCTAGAGTGGGGAAAGTGATCAGGGATATCATGAATATATAAATATTTAGAGAAACACAAAAAGCAAGCAAGCAAGCAAGAATGTTTTAACTCTATGCACACTATCATCTCCACCCAAAGGAATCTAGAAAAGTTCCTCCTATAAGTTTCCACTAGCTCCACAAAGAAAGCCAGACAGGGCAGACAAGTGTTCAAAGATATCATCCTATCTAGAAGCTTTTTGTTGTAATTAACTGCATTCAGACCCTGGACACAATAGGCTCATGTTCATCCTGTGATGAAAATGCATTCAGTCTACAAAGATCCTAATAGTCTGTAGGAGGTCCTATAACATTCAAATGTCTATAGTCTCTTGTGACACTCAAGGCAATATTTTGCAAGTCACATCTTGTAAAATCAGAATGTAAGTTGTATCTTTCCAACATACAATGGCACAGAATACCCTTTCCCATTCCAATCAATAGGAATAAGCACATTTGGAGAGAAGACTGGTACAAGGCAAGAAATACAGCAGGAAAAAAAAATCCTATAGCCTTGTTAAAAGCACAGTAGACTGCATTTTCTAAAGGCTTAGATGGCCTTCTTGCTGTAACTGATCATATATCTCTCAATTTGGGTATTTCCTCGCCCTGTATATCTCCTCAGCAGATTATGTCAATAACTTAAGCATCTCAACAACCTGTGTTCCCAAAATGAAACTTAAGCATCATCCTCACCACTTCAGTGCAATGAACACTCACAGAGTCTTCCTAGGGGGTCCTTACTCGGCCAAAAGATGGCCAGCTTAGTGCCAAACTGAAACCATAGAGGAAGAAATCATGACCTCAAAATTTTCACCTTTCAGTTTGCAGAAACAGTACAATATTGATAATCCAGTCAAGTTTGGCATCTAAGTTGATGGACCCTGCCTCACTTGGACCATGGTTGCAGCAGGTTTTATTTAAAGTTCCTTCCTGGGAGTAGGAAAGACTTTGCCTACTCCTTCCATTAATTTAAGATTTAGCACAAGGAAGTGTTACACTTAGGGTACCTTTTAGGCATAAATCAACAAGGGCATGTGCTCTACTGAGTTCAGAGCCATTTTATTTATAACAGCTAGAAACTGGAAAATACCCAGATATCCCTGACGCAAAATATGGATATAGAATATATGTTTCATTTATAAAATGGAATAATATTCAGCTATTAAAACTAAGAAAATCATGAATTTTACAAGCAAATGGATACAATTAGAAACTACCATCCTCAGTGAGGCAACCCAGACACAAAGAGACATGCATGTATATACTCACAAATGAATAATATTCAAAAAGTACAGGATGTCTACACTACACTCCATAGATAGAAAGAAGGTAAAAAAGAAGGAAGGATCAAATGAGTATGGTTGAATTCCACTCAGAAGAAGGAATATACAGTCATAGGAGGAAGATGGAAGAGAACTATATGGGAGAGAGGATATGAAAGGGAAGACAGGATCAGGAACAGGTGTGATAAGAGACAAGTGAGGGCCAGAGGTCAGGATAATGAATCAAAATATGAAGCTGAACGGGGTGGAAGGTTAGAGCATCTTTAGGATGTACCATAGACCAGGTATGAGAGGACACCAAGGAGTCTATGGTGGTGATCTCAGCAGAGATGCATAGCAATGAGATCTGGATCCTGAAGAGGCCACATCCTGCAGTCAGGCAGGTCCTCCAGTGGAGAGTTAAGTACACCAACTGAAACAAATATCTTTCCACCCAAAATTTGTCCTGTCTACAGAAAATGTAGGCCCAAAGATGGAGGAGAAACTGAGGGAATGGCCAAACTGTACCCTGCTCAACTTGAGCTCCATCTCATGGGCAAGCACTGAACCCTGGCATTACTGAGGATACTTTGTTATACTTGCAGGCAGTAGCTTAGCATCATTGTCCTCTGAGAGTCTGAATCCAGCACCTGACTGGAAAAGATGCAATCACCTACAACCTACCACTAGGTTGGGGAATCTTTTGGAAGAATTCGGGAAAAGATTAAGGGCCCCCAAAGGATCAGTAAGTCCATAAGACCACCAGAGTCAAATAACCTAGGTGCTAGGATGCTCTCAGAGACTGATCCACCAACCAAAGAGCATACACAGGAAGAACAGAGCTCACCAACACATATGTCATTCATGTGGTACTCTGTGTTCCTATGCGTCCCTCAAAAACCTGAGGGGGGGATGTCCCTTAAGATGTTGTCTGTCCAAACTGTTCTCCTACCTTAGCTGCCTAGTCTAACCTTAGTAGGACAGGATGTGCCTAACCCTGCAGAGACTTGACATGCCATGGGTGGGGGACAATTAAATGACCTCAACTCTTCCTGGTGAGATAAAAAAAATCAGGGATTGGGGACTGTGAAAGGTAGAATGGGGAGGAGGTAGCGATTGGAAAGCAAGTTGAATAAATAAATAAATAAATGAGAAGAGTGAACAAATACATAGAAATAGAATACAAAATAGAACGCACCCCATTTTTATATTTTACCCTACTCGATATCTCAGTATATAAGCAGAGTAAGAAAGAGTTTTGGCCAAAATATCACACAAATGACCTCTCCTAAATTTTTCATAGTCTATTGTCCACTGAAATACTATGACCTCAATTTCTTCCGGCTGCCTTACTGTCAAAACTCCCATCTTCTAAGTCCTATGAAAACAACCTATTAAGCTTCATGTATACCTTTCCCTGACTTTGCTATCTCAACTTTTGATATTTTCCACATTCCTCTAAAAGAGAACATACATTCTGTCCAGCAGCAATATCACCTTTTGCTACCATTTTGTGTTGTTCTGAATTGCTACTCTGCTGCTGTGATTGAATCCTCTAAGCAAAAGCATCTCAGGTCATAAATGGTTGTTGTGCATGGTTCTGTGAGATCACAGTCCATCATGTTGGGAGCCTAGCATAGAAATTGAAGCTACAAACTGCATTGGAAGGCAAGAGCATTGGAAAACATAGTCTCCTGCTTGTTCTTTTGCCTGGCCACTGTCTTATGCACAACTAGATCTCTCATCTAACCTAGGCCCACTTGCTTAGGAATATTGCCAGCCTCAGTGGGAGAGCCTTCTGCATCAATCGTCAATGGAATCTCTCACAGATACAGAAAGCAGCCATTCTGTTGAGGGCACACCCTCAATTACGGCTCCTTAATATGACTGTAGCTCTGAAACGTTGAGAATTGAAGACGATTATGACACAGAGACAAGAATAAAAGTGGAAGCTGTAAAACCCCAAACCAATGAGGTATCCATATCAATTACAGGAGCCCCTGCCACAGAATGAGGGAGGTGTAGTTTTGGTTGAGCCAGGACAAAATGGGCAGTGCACCTGTCTCAGAGCAGGGAAAGATACACTGGAATGGAGAGTTCAGAGGCTGTGCTGCCCTGGAGTGACGTGTCTTTAACCCTGGGTTCCCAGGTCAGTGTGAACAAAGAGGTGGCTAAAACAGCTGGAAGGTGCACAGAAAAGCAGATTGCCCCACAGACCTTAAAATAAGACTGCTGGTCTAGGGAAGACATGGTAACTTTGTTACTATCGATGAATATCAACCTTCCATCTAATTAAAGCTCTGATTTCAAAAGTATAGAGTCACATATGGCCTGGGAACATGGTTGATCAGGAGGGGTAAAAGGGACATCTTTTTGCTTTCCACCCTGTAATACAGTGTAGGGAGACTCTCATTTTGCCCTGGATGCTGTCTCAAAGAGCTTTCTGTCATGGAAATTTAATGGGTCTAGGACCTTGATAAGACGTATTTAAACCAAAGTCAGGTGTGAGTAAGTAAATTGACTAGCATGGAAAGAGTATCACTTCCTCTCAGTCACAAAATAGAAAAGTGTCACACCCATAATAGACAGCCACAAGGGGGCTGTAAATGCTACCCAGCAGATTCCTTCCCTTGCACAAAGGAGAAAATAAAGACAGGATGGCAGCTGCGAGCCATGTTGCTGGGTTCCAAGTCTGCTCCAACCTTCCCAGAATTAAGACCAGGGGCACACTGATCTGTACACCAGGTCTGGAACATCTTCCCAGCCCTTTGTGTCTAGGACTCTCCAGTGTATCCACTGTACTGGGTTCCACATTCACTTTGATCATCTCCTTCCACAGAGACTCAAGAAAAATCCAAAATCCAAGGTACACAGACACAAATCTGACAGACAAACCACTGACACAGAGAACAACACATCTTAACAGCAGGTCTTTCAACCCCTCAGTTGTGAGTCCTGAAGGTCTTGGGGTTCCAATCAATGCACCAAGATGTTATATCCAAGTCACAGGAACCCCAAAGACTAAGAGGGAACCTATTGCAATGCAAATGTACAAAGGTCTTTATTATGAGCTCAGTAACACAGACTCTCATCAGTCAACCTCTCATCAGGTACAAACTGAGAGACCAATCTAGGGGGGCTGGGTATTTATTGTGTTTACAGCAAGATTGGAGAATTTCCATACAAGTCAGCATTGTAATATTTTAAAAACTTTATGTCTGGAATAATCTGAAAGAAATAAGCAAGGGGGAAGATAATATGACAACCATAATGGATAAGCTAACTGTTTTTTGGGTTTTTTGTTTGTTTGTTTGTTTGTTTTCTATAGGAGGTCTTAGTTATCTTCATTTAGCTTGAACTTGCTGTTCTTCCTTGACTAGCTGTTGGGGGGGGCAGGGGGGGTTGTCATGGGAAGTTTGCTCAAGCAGATTTTGTGTACTCTCAAAAAAACAAATTGGTTGGGCTTTATAAACTCATCTTTGTGTCTGAGCCACTTATTATAAACAGAAATTCCTGTTCAATTGCAAGCAATGGCTGTCATGAGACTAGGTTCTTTATCCAAAGACCTATCTGACTTCTGTTACTACAGATCCTAATATCAGTTGTGCTTATCAATGGGACAGAATGCCAGTGGAAGTTTCCTCTCCCCCTGTGCATGCCTCCTATAGATACCACAGACAATCCCCACCTGCCTTTCAGTTCTGGCCTCATCCCTGTGTCTGAGCACCCATTAGGCACAAAGTCCCTGTTCAACCACATGCCATACCTGAAGGAACACAAGGTAAGCTTTCCATAGATCAACCTCATGATTCCTTATCCCAGATTCAGTTTTCACAGTTTCCTCCAGCACTGTACTGAACCAGAGGCAGCTTAACCTCTCTCCTGACTATGTCTCCTTGTGCATTGCTAAGATCATCTCTTCCTGCCTGCCTCGTCTCCCAGCTTTTAACATTACCAAGCATCCCCCCTTGAGCATACCCACCAAACAAGTCAGTAAAAGAGGTAACACTCAGACAACACTCTTTGTAAATCCAGACATCAAATAGTAACCCAGGAACAAAACTCTCACCCAAATAAGACATATCCAATCAACTCAAACCCAGGTGGCTACACACTTGGATAAGGACCTTAGTGAATAAGGGGCAGGAAAATAAGTACCCAAGAAATCCAAGCTACCTATCACAGCAGGTCCTGAGAAATTAAAACATGCAACAGATATGGTGCAAAAGAGATTGTTTGGGGGAAGGAAAAGGAGTGAGAACCTGGGGAAGGGATAGAGGTACACAAGAAGACCTGCAGACAGGCACATAGACAGGGAGCAGAGAGAGAACCACAAGAGTAGGTAAATAGGATAGAGATGGGGCATGTGCAGAGAACAGAGACAGGGAACAAAAATAGAGAGCTGCTGTAGCTGGTGGTCCATGTATATAAAGCACACCTTGCAACAGCAGCAGGTGATGGAGGCACATAATGATTTATACAGTTGTTAAGTCCCTAACAGCAGATAATTGAAATTTCCTGTACACTAACCACAACAGGGGCAAGGTTCACCCACAGAACAGGAAAGTAAGAGAGAATCTCCGGCATTAAAGATGAATAGAAAAAAAAAATGGATACATAGGTGAACAAAATATGAATTCTAAAAGTTTCCTGGCACTAGACAACAAGGAACTCTGCAAAACAAAAACACAAATACTACAAATGATTGGAATAGAAGAACATCAGCTCAAAAGTCTAAACAAATATTTTCAATAAAACCATAAATGAATTTTTTTCTAAGTAAAGAAGAAGATGCCTATTGAGGTACAAGAAGCATCCAAATAGATTAGCAGGGAAAAAGTCCCTTTGCCACAAAATAATCAAAACATTAAAGATATAAAGTAAAGAAATACAAAAAACTGCAACAGAAAAAAAATTAACAGAAACAAGTAACGTATGAAAGCAGTCCTGTTAGTTTTTAACCTGTCTTTTAATGTTGAGTATAAAAGACAAAAGGGTTTCGACACATGTGCTGCAGATTCAAAGAATCCACCCATGATGTTTCTACAAGCAAGCCAATGCTCCAAATATCTTGGGCAGATTTAGAATCAGCCATGATAGTGAAGTTTCTCAGAAGTCATTGCCTGATCTAACACGTAATGAGTACCATAAGGGACCTCACTGTGGTCACATGTGGCTAATGCTTCCCATCCAGTCCCAGAGAGGACCCACCACCCCAGCTCAGACTGCTCAGGCACCTGACCCCACCCATTGTAGTCAATGACCCTGTGCTCACCATGTCTCGATTTCAGACATTACTTGAGGTCAGCTCACAGCACCCACAGCAGAGCTCAGAGCAGGACACCACGAACCGTTCAAGCCTGCCCAGCCACAAGCTAGCAGAAAGACAGCGGAAGATCCCACCTCCTTGTCTGACTGGCAGGTCCACCTGGAGGCCTTGATTGGCCAGGGAGTCTCACCCCTCCTCAAGGTTAAACTCTGCTTCCTGTCAAGGGCCGGTCCTTTTCCAGATCTCAGTGGTTTGCACTTCATTAGCATTTGTGCCTGTCCTCCGAGAGGAATCTCACCCCACACAGCCCTTGGAGAACCCAGCATTTCAGCTAAGGCTAGTCAGCTGTCTGCTCCTCCCCTCTGAGAGCACTGATCCTGCACTTACCAGGACCAACGATGGGAAAGGAAGTGCTTGCTAAACAAGGCTTCAATATTGCTTATCCCCCTGCCACACACACTTCACTTGCGGTCTCTTGTTTGATGGTCACATCTCTGGGTGTGAGGAAGGTCCCCGTGCCTCCTCCCCGAAGACCTGCACACACCCCACGGTGTCCCCATTCATCCCTCATCTCTGCACCTCACATCCTCCAGGTGACTCAGGGAAAGACAACACAGTGCCCCCAGGTCCGTGGACCCCATCCAGGAATCTCTAGCAATCCCAGTGCTGTGCTGGGACTCCAAGGAGCTAATGCCCCAACCAGCAATGGCCCACGATCCATGTCCCCCATGGACTTGTGTCCACAGCCACTGCAGGTGGCTTGTGTAGCCCAAGGCCCCACAGAGGGGTGGCCTGCCCACCTGGAGTCTGTGTGTCCCAGGATGGTCGGGTGCAAAGCCCTGGACTCTCTGACCATGTCACTGCAGTCTGCATGCTCTGTTTGACCCCTCTGTCCACTCCTCAGGAATAATGTCCACTCTGCCCCGCAACAAAGCCCGACCATCTCTTCCCTGGAGAAGAAGGTGGCTTCTCCGCAGCTCTGGCAGGAACATGACAATAAGTGAAGAGTGTGAAGCAGGGGATGACCTCGAGTGAAGAGGTTGAGGCAGGGGAACTGCAAGTGAAGAGGGTGAGGAAGGGGGATGACCTGCAGCCACTGTCAGATGAGCACAGGGATACAGCTGGTGACAGTGCCTCTCCTATGGTTCTCCCCTCCCCTTCCAGCGCATCCGACGTCCTCCACTCTTCCTACCTAGCACATACATGAGATGGCAGACCAGAGCCCTATCCCCCATCCCCACTGAGCAGTCAGCTCCTTCCTGAGGGCCTTGGAGGCTGCCCCTGTGACACGTGGTGTGTGGTAGGTTGTAGGGGTGGAGTCCAGCCTCCCTCCAGAATCCATCCTGAGTCTTAATTTGAGAATTCATGTCCACACGACTCTGCTGTGTAGGGAGGTGAGAGCCCTGCTGTCACTTGGGATGCTTAGTACTACCCACTGACATGAGCGATGGAGGCTTTATGAGGTGAGGGTGAGAGAAGCCTTTGGAGTCCCCAGGATGACAAGGATGGTGCAACCCTTGTTCTCTGTGGCTCCCAATGGGAGGTGATGGCTGTGCTTGAACTCATGCCCCTCGGGAACACTGTGATGGGGACACAGCCATGCACTGGAAAAAAGAGAAGCCCAAGTTCTGATGAGTCGGCCACCAGAAGGTGAGATGCATCTTTGAGCCCCAAGCTGTGGCTTGGATAAAGTTGCCAGAAAACAAAAAAATCCAAAGAACAAGCAAACATACAAAACCAAAACAAACAATAAAAATCTAGACTGTTCTGTTTCTCTCTACAAGTACACCAGGCTGTCCCTTCTCACTCGTCACTCAGCTCAGGCTGTCC
>NW_022196912.1:422517-428289 GCF_008632895.1 Mastomys coucha | reverse complement strand
GGAATGGAAGCTCAGGAAACAGTAGTGCAGAGATAGTTCACTGGTTAGGAGCACTGTACCAGGTTCAATTCCCAGAGCTGCCTTAAGGCTCAAAGCCTTCTGCAATGTTTTTCGATGCCCTCTTCTGTTGTATGTCTGAAAAGGGCTAGAGTGCACTCAGATATATAAAATAAATAAATAAATATTTTTAAAAAGAAAAGAAAAACAGAAATCTTGGAAACCATTAAAGAATCCTTTCACACCTATGCGATGAATAAAAAGAAATTTATTCAATGGCCTCTGTGAAGGTCGGTGGTTAAATCATACATGGTCATAAATCATCCATGCTGTGGATTCAGCTGCGGTTCTTTCATGAGTCACACTTTCTCATGCACACCCACATGAGCATGCATGCATGCTCTTACACATACACATGGGGACCCACTGTATTCAGGGACCCATAAGACCCACGGATACAGGCATCAGCTAGATACCTTGGGAGCTTTCTACTGTACTGTTGCTAGGAAACAGGCAGCTTTTGAAATCCATGGTTCTTCTGAGTTCAAGGGCGGCTTGTGACATCTTCACTTGTGCCCACCCTTCTCTCATTTCTGGTGGACAGCTTCCCAGCATTGATAAAAGACGAACCCTGTGTCCCAGCCAGTGTCCCTACTGCCATCCTCTGAGGGGTGGCTCATGATACCATCAGCCCATGCCCTTCTCACTTGGTCCTCACAGGTAACCAAGCCCAGGCCCTGAATGCCCTCTCGCTGCTCCCAAGTGGATTTGCCTTTCTCCTTCAGCCTCCTGGGAAGCCTGTCACAGGCAGAGAGCTCTGTGCACCTCCACCCAGGAACAGACCCCAGCCCAGCAGGGACCCCACCACTGGTTCCTTTTCCTCTGACCCCATCATAGCCCCACCACGGGAATACCATTGGAAGAGTGCTGGATGGACCCAGTCCTTCGGGACCCTGCAAGATGCACATGAGGCCTCTGACCAGGCTCCCTGGGAACAGGCTCCAGGGGTCCACACATGTGTCTCATGTGGGCAAATCTGAGAGGGCAGGACTGAGATGCACAGAGACACCCGTGTGCCCTTCCCCCACTCCACACACTGCCTGTCAAGAGGGAGCAAGCTGGACCTCTCTTTCTCCTGAGGGGACTAGGTACCCACCTGGATGGAGACCTGGCTGCTAGAGTCCTGTGCCCTGCCGCAGCTGCCAATCCCCACCTAGGGCTCCTCTCTGCAGTATCCTACAGTTCCTGAAGCATCTGCCTGGGGCCCTGCCCTGGTGGCAGCCGTCAAAGAGCTAGCAATGAGAAGAATGGGGCAGAGGCTCTGACTTCTCAAGGCATACCCACCCTGCCATCCACCAGGGAACCACCACTGGGAAAAGTCCCTCCATCCCAGGTCTGTGTATTCTCACCGGGATATCTCACAGGCTTCCACCACAGTTGCCAAGGTTAGCTCTTTGTATATTGTGGTCACTGCTTCCCTGGCTCCCGGCCTTCCCATCAGGGGTGGCTCTGCCACCTATGATTTTTAGGGTCTGACTGACATCAGTCCTGGGAGTGGCTGTGGGTGTACGGGTCAGCCCAGTGGTCAAAGTCAAATGGGTGACTATGCCCTGGAGAGGACAAATCTCTCCAGTAACCATGTTTGAAACAGCCACAGGCAGCTGGCGCCACCCACTGTGCCAAAGCATCTGCGGCAAGGACGAGATGATAAGGTGGCATGAGCTGGGGCAAGGCCCAAACTTCATCCATTCATGTCTGGCCTGTGCCCCAGACCCCACGCCCTGTATAACTTGAGTGCCTTCCTTCCCCATCAGTCTTTTCTCCACCTGGTTGTCCTGCACCTCTCTGTGCATGGAAGGTGCCCTCTCCTCCTCCCTGAGGAGGTGAGGCAGGGGAATGTTATCGAGTGAAGAGTGTGAAGCAGGGGCTTGACCACCAGTGAAGCCATGTGTAGCCCCTACTTTCTTCCCCCTTGGCTGTCCCTCCTTCTGCCACCTGCCAGCCTGTATCTCTGTATGTGCAGAAGGTCCCTGCCCATACACCACTCGTCTCTGTCCACAACATCTTCCACATGGCACAAGGCAGGACAAGGGGTTACCCAGGGGATCGCTGACACACTCGGCAGCCCCAGTGTCATGCTGGGACTCCAAGGAGCTGAGGACTTGACCCTGACAGCCTCAGAGGCCAGGGGTCCCATGGGCCTATGGCTAGTGCCTTCACCACAGTTGTGTCACCAAGTGTTGCAAGAGACCAGAGGCCTCACAAAGGGGTCGACCACCCAGAGTCTGTGTGACCAGGGATGGTCAAAATCCAAGTCCTAGATTTTCTGTCCACATCATTGCAGTCTGCACACTCTGCTTGACCCCTCTGTCAACTTCTCAGGGATGACATCCCCTCTGCCTCCAGGACCCCTGTGGCCTTCCTCTTCCCTGGAGGAGAGAGGATAGCTTCTCAATAGCTAAGGCAGGGGGTTGACTGCAAGTTAAGAGTGTGAGGCAGGTAGAAGGCTGAGAGTGAAGAGTATGTCCTTGTGGATACAGGAGACAGGAAAGAGGCCTTGTGAGTTCAGATCCATCGCCATTCTTTCAGAAGACCTGGGTTCTGTTCCCAGCACCCGGGTCGGGTGACCCAAGTATACTTGTGACTCGGACTCCACTGGGGATTTGACGCCATTTCCTGTCTTCTATGACACATGGCTGGCGTGGACTCACCAGATCCCATGTTTACACATAAATGTGAAGTTTAAAATCTTTTTAAAAATCAAGAAAACCCACAGGAAGGCATTCGTGATCATCTCTGGTCAACTGAGCAGGCACTGTCTGTTCCTTAAAAGATCTGCGGTAAATATGACCCCAGATCTCTGATCTTTAAATCTCTAAATTCTGCCCCATCCCTGTTCTCAGTCACAGAATGTGAGAAAAAATGACCCAGTGAGCATTTTAGGAACTGTGAAGGTGTTGAGGTAAGCAAAGCTGCTCTCTCAGGTGAAGAGGGTGATAGAGGGGGATGGCTGCCAGTGAAGACTGAGGGAATGGGATGACTGTGAGTAAAGTGTGTAAGGCAGGGGGATGACCACCTGTGAAGTGTGTGTGTGTGTTAGGAATTATGAGGACTAAGGTGTTGAAGGAACAGAAGCTGCTCTCTTAGGAGATGCAGAGGCAGATTCTAAGCATCTGTGTCTCAGGGTCGGGGATCAGGACATCTTTTCCTGGGTGGGTAGCCTTGCTCATGTGTCACTCAGAGCCATGCACATGATTGAACATTGTTTTTTTTTGTCCTCTTGAGATTTGTGGGTTGTGATGTTAAAACAGACAGAAACTATACTTGCTTCTGATGTCAGGAACCTTAATATACAAGCTAATATCTATCAGGTGATCATCCTGAAGCGGCTTGCTTTGGATTATTATATAATCTGCTACAGGTGAGAGCTTATTAAGCAAAGCTGTAAGGGACCAATTTTAGGAAAGATTCCTGCTATTAATATGATTTCCTGTTATTATTAAACATATATATATATATACAATCACTGAGTAATATCACAACCCTTTGGAGCAGATCTCTGCAGATCCATGAAGATGTACTGTCTTGAAGTGATGCTATATAGACAAATAGATAACTTAAGTCTTAATGATGATCCTAAAATCATATCTGTGATTATTAAGCTCTTTTATAATGGGACTGCTATTATCAGGTCCTTTTCTGATAGTCAAACCTTCAATGAGCGCTCTGCCAGTCTTCCAAGTGTCAGCAGTTAATTGCTCTTAGATGGTAACCAGACTTTCGCCTACTCAGCACACATTCCAAGAGATTGTAAAATAATTAACCAAAGGTCATAAAAAGGGAACTAATGGTTTATTATAGGTGTCATGACAGAAGATGCAATATCGACTGGGTTTATCTAAACAAAATTCATCTATTAACTGAGTTATGGCTTTAAAATTTCAGTGAACCTGTGGATCTGAGACAGGTGTTTAGCTAGATAATTAGTATTAATGAATATGCATGCAAATGTTCTCTATTGTAAACTTCTATTTCAATTTCTGATTTGATTTTCTGTGTGAACTTTTTTTTTTAATATTTATTTATTGTTATACATAAGTACACTGTATCTGTCTTCAGCCACACCAGCAGAGGGCATCAATCTCATTATGGGTGGTTGTAAGCCACCATGTGGTTGCTGGGATTTGAACTCAGGACCTTCAGAAGAGCAGTCAGTGCTCTTACCCACTGAGCCATCTCACCAGCCCCTTCTGTGTGAACTTTTGATGAAATTTCTAACATGTGATCATATATTCTGAAAAATGCTTAAGGGCTGAGGACAAAGAGAAGAGTCAGAACTGGGGGACGGATGTGAGAGGATGTTAGAGGAATTGAGCTGAGGAGAAGTTTTCAGACACAATACTTTTTAGATTAGAAGGAAAATGCAGAGTGGAATAATTTAGAAACTATAGGTAACATAAAATACTAGGAGAGCAATGTGCAGAATGAGGGGGAAAGAGGAAAAAAGAAGATACTGCAGAGAGCAGGAGGAGCAGGCAGGCTTCTCCTTACCATGGGACAGAACAGGTCCCATGGTAAGGACAAGGCAGACTTAGTCTTATTGAAAGAAACAAAGCCTGTTTCTTACAAACATGGGATTAATTAATTTAGCATTAAAACAGTAGAACCTTTTCTTTCTCTTTGTAATAAAGATTGCAGCTTCATTTTTCATCCAGAATGAGTGAGATATTTCTGCACAAGTGCTTGCTCTTTTGTTCCATATGGATATGTAGGTATGGATGTGTGTGTACATATGTAATTGTGAGAACGCATGCAATCTGGGCACAACTGGTTATGAATGGAACTGTATAAAAGAAAAAATGAGCATGAATGAATCTGTAAATGAATTTATGTGAGAGTATGCATACTTGCTTATGTAAAAGTTTTTCCTCTGTGAGTGTTATTCTCTTCTCCTGGTTCAATAGAAGTTCATTGCTCCAAACTTCCCCTAGCCTGACAAGCAAGAGGCATCCGGACAACAGGGAAAAGGCTCTAGCAATTAATCAGTTACTTAATCTCCTGCTGTTTTAGGATGGAGTTCTAAGCGCCAGAAACTGCAGTTTCTGGCCTCAGAGGAACACAGAAGGCAGGTCAGCTAAGATAGCATAGGAACTTAGACTTAGATAAGTAAACTTTTTATTACACAGCAACCCTAAATTTCTTGTAAGACAAAGTCTTAGCCTCTTCCTATGCTCTTCTCCCTCTGCTGCCTCAAGAACTAAAGAGAAAGAAGAAATACACCATTGGGGCTGGACCCTGGCAGTCTCCACTGAAGCCTGATGCGAATCTAAAGAAACTACATGTGGCATAAAACAGTCACATTTCCACCACTCTGACTCCAGTGGACACCAGCTGCTGTGCAGAGCCCACCAATCCCACATCCCACACTGACTCTAGCAGGTCTGGGCTGGGTGGTTCAATGATGACAGACTTGGGTGTCCTCTCTTTGGAGAGCTGGGGTGAAGACCAGGCACCAGGGCTAGGATGATTAATGGTCAATCAATGGTGGCCTCCAAAGCCTGAGGACCCGTGCTTGGAAACCCAGCCCCAGAGAGGCAGAGATGAAAAAGTCCCTGGACCTTGCTGGTCAGTCTTAATGGGCTATCCCCGGTTATCAGTGAAAGTTCATGTGGCAGTCATAGGACAACTCTGTGAGCTGGTTCTCTCCTCGACCTTTTGTGGTCTACAGGGATGTGATAACAATTACCAGGCTTTTATCCTCAAAAAAAAAAAAAC
>NW_022196912.1:420178-421457 GCF_008632895.1 Mastomys coucha | reverse complement strand
GTATAGGAATAAGATTAGTTAGTCTTATGATTTCTAGGGTAAGGTTTAGTCTCATGATTTCTAGGGTAAGGTTTAGTCTCATGAGATGTTTAGACTTGCTGTAAAATAAAAAGTTTACTCATCTAAGTCTAAGTTACTATGCTATTGTAGCTGACCTGCCTTCTGTGATCCTCTGAGGCCAGACACTGCAGTTTCTGGCATGTAGCCCCTCCTCCTCAAGCCACAAAGGATTAAGTGAATAGCCTTTGTTCTATCTCAGCAGGAACTGCTGGGCTCTACCTTTCAGCCTGCTACTTGGAAGACATAGGAAGAAAAGAAAATATGTCACTTGGAAAAGTGGTTATAGGGTTTATTTCTGAGTTGTAAATAGTTACCTATGAAAGTTATCTAACAAAAAGAACCTAAGTTGGGAAAAGTTAAAATTCTCTAAGTGGGGAAACGAAAAAGATTCTACTCTATCTAGCTCCTTTTCATCTCTTTGTCCTCAGTACTTATCCATCCTTCAGAATACATGATCACATCTTACAAAGTTCATCACAAGTTCACACAAAAATCAAATCATAAATTGAAATAGAAGTTTACAACATCGAATGTTTACATGCATATCATTAAGAGTAATTATCCAGGTAAACATCCATCACTTGCACCAGCCCCACAGGTTCACTGAAGGATTAAAACCATAACTAAGTTTCAAGTGAGGTTTTGTATAAATAACCCCAGTCAATATTTTATCTTCTATACTAACACCTTTTTATGACTTTTGTTTAATTGTTTTACAAACTCTTGGAATGTGCTTTGAGTAGGAGAAAGTCTGTTTACAATCTAAGAGCAATTATCTGAGGACACTTGGGACACTGGCAGAGTTCTCATTGCAGTTTTGACTATCAGAAAAGGATCAAATAGCAGTCCAGTTATACAAGAGCTTAATAATCACAGACATAATTTTAGGATTATAATTAAGACTTAAGTCATCTATTTGTCTATATAGCATCACTACAAGACAGTACATCTTCATGGATCTGCAGAGATCTGCTCCAACAAGGCGTGCTACTATTTAGTGATTGTTATATATGTTTAATAGCAACAGGAAAAGCATATTAATAACAGGAATTTTCCCTAAAATGAGTCCCTCACAGCCTTGCTTAATGAGGGTGCACCTGTCACAGATTATATAATCTGAAGCAGGCCAGTTCAGAATAATCACCTGCTTCTCCCATTATGGCTACTGACACAGGAGAGGCACACTGTAGGTGCCATAAGTACCTAACTGTTCTTTTGA
>NW_022196912.1:418337-419156 GCF_008632895.1 Mastomys coucha | reverse complement strand
TTCAGTGGGATCTGTAAAACTAGATGTTCCCTGATGTTGCAGTTCTGAAATGATTAAAAACTGAGGCCTGGGGTCCTGTTCAGCACAGTCCTAATAGCCCAGGTGCTGTGTGCTCTCATCTTGGAAACAATGCAATAACTGCACAATGGCAGTTCCAGATTAATGCTTGGCATGCAAAGAAAATTTGGTGAAATTATTAGAAAATGAATTAGAGCCTGCCTTGGACCACGTTCCCACTCACTAGCCCATATGCGGTTCCGCCCAGCGGTCCCATGAGCTTCGATTGGACAGATTATCCACACATCCCTGTGGCTCAGAGAGAGCCCTGTGGTAACCGGGAACGACCAAGATCTCATATTGCATCCCTGCTGTGGGAGCAATATGAATATCCCTCTTGGGCCCGCCTACCCACCCCTGCACCTTCTGTGGACAGTTGGCGACTCGGCTCTCTCGACTCCATCCCTAGCCATGCCGTGGCTTCTGAGTCGTGATGGCCCGGGTGCGTGGGTGCAGGACTGAGGATGCACTGGGCTGCACAGCCTGACCTGACGATTCGCGTGCATGCTTTCACGGCCGTCCAAGCAGGGTTTGGTCTCTCTGGCCCCGCTGCGGCAGCAGATGGACAGACTCTCATTTAAAAATTATTGCTTTACCATTTAAATGGCAGAAGGAAATCTTCCTGGTGGGGGGATGGCTCAGTGGTTAAGAGCTCCGCACTGACTGCCCTGCTAAAGGTAAAATCCTGAGCCATGTCATTAAAACAATCTCTTAAGAAAAATTCCTGCCATTCTAGGAAATGGCCACCACCTGGCTATTTGC
>NW_022196912.1:384533-417469 GCF_008632895.1 Mastomys coucha | reverse complement strand
ATTGAGGGCTTAAGAAAGATGCAAGCATGGCACCTTGTACAGTACCCAGTTTATGGATACATGAGGTGCTTAGTTAGCACTGCGGAAACATAAGGGATGTGGGATTCATTGGCTAGGTTAATGAGCAAGGATTCAGATGAGAACGGCATGTCACTGTTCATTCTATTCCATAACAACATAGAAATTCCTTGTTATGCTTATGGCAAATAAGGAATCTTCTCAGGTAAGTGTTAGTTTCTCCTTATTGGACTTTGTGGCTCATTCCTGATATTTCTGAAGAGGAATTGAGACTCTAGATGGTTTGAGACAAGGCAAAAGGATAGACAGGATTCAAGGAAAGGAAGCCTAGGGGCTCATTAAAGAAGCTGTCATGTGCTTTATGCCGTGTTGTGCTGCCTCCTTCCAGATAATGGTTCCATTCTGAAGTGAGGCACTTAACCTGCGAGCCAGACACTTCCTCACAGGCTTCCCTTCTTTGTTCTTCACGAAATAATAAATATCGGTTGTAGGAAAAATAAATAAATTAAAAAAAAAAAGAAAGAAAAATTCCTGCCATTCTAGGAAATGGCCACACAGTGTAGCTATGAGCGCCTGCCCGACAGGGAAGAGAGGCTGCAAATGAAGCTTTCTTCTGGAGCAATGGCTCAGCAGGTCAGAGCATCAGCTGCCCTCCCAAAGGTCTCAGCTTCTGGCCACCAGAACTGTCATTGTGTGCCTCCTCTTGGTGTCTGAAGAGAGACAGAGATAGTCCAAGAGCTATAGTGAGCTCATTTATTTTAATAAATACAACTTTAAAAACAAACTGCCATTATCATTATCTCCAAAACTCAGTCTGTGGTCACAATGAAAATAAATTTTCAAGTTTTTTTGTGTTTTTGGTTCTAGGAATAATAAAAAAAAAAATCTTCCTCAGTTATCATCAAAATGTAATATGAAATATTTAAATCGAAAATTAAGGTAAAAAATAAAACTTTCAAATTCAAAACTAAAATTTAAAATTAAATTAAATTTGAAATTTTCAAAATTTAAAATAAAGTATTAAAATTAAAACTCACAATTTAAGATTAAAACTAATTTTTTAAAAAATTTAAAACTCACTGGGCAGTGGTGGTGCATGCCTTTAATCCCAGCACTTGGGAAGCAGAGGCAGGTGGATTTCTGAGTTCAAAGCCAGCCTGGTCTACAGAGTGAGTTCCAGGAGAGCCAGGGCTAAACAGAGAAACCCTGTCTCGAAAAACCAAAGAGAAAAAAAATAAAAAATAAAAAATTTAAAATTCAATTCTAATTTGAAATTTAAAATTGATTTTTAAAATCACAATTGAGTATTTTAAAATAAAAACTTAAAATTAAAAATGAAATGAAAATATAAAAATATGTCAAATGAAATGCAAATTTAAAAATATAAATTTAAACTCAAATTTAAAAGTTATAATTGAAACTTAATGCTGAAACTTAAATTCAAAAAATAAAATTTAGAAAATTTGAAATTTCAAAAATTTAAAACTATTAAAATTAAAGTTCCCAATTTAAGAACCATGTCGCTGTTTGAGAGCTATTTTTTAATTTTAGTCCCAACTTTCATGATCACAAGTCTGGCTTCAGACTTTTAATTGTATTTTCCCTATTGCAAATGTTCAAGTTCACACTAGGCCTCCCAGGCCTACCCTGGAAGGTAGGGATTCATTTAATTTCTTAACAAAAACTGATTGCTCTTCCTACACAGGTAACCTAGCAACATTTACATGACAAAGCCTTGCTGCACTGTGGGACCACGCCCACCTTCCTGTAGAGCCAGCACAGCAAAGTCTGCTTTTGTGTGAAACTTCCCCTCGCCTCCACCTTTTCTGCAGATGTGAGGCAGGGGCATAACTAAGAGTGAAGTCACTCTCACATGGCCCAGCAGCAACTGTGACCCCAGGCTCCTGTTGTCACTCTAATCACAGCCACGACCCATAGCGGCAGTGACTCAAGCCACAGCAGCTACTCCCCATCAGGAGTGGTGAGTGTGACCCCACGTGACCCTGCTCTCCTCCCGACCCCCTCGGTCACTCTCAGGAGTGCCTGATCGACTGCTGCTGTCAGGGGACATCCCACAGTCCCCTTCCTAACCCTCACCTCTCAGGTCACAACCAGGGAACCAGAGCCCACAGGTTACCATGGTTCTTATTTGTAATCGAGCTATAACCTGTCAGATTCAGTGTCAGTAGATTAAGTGGAAGTTTCTATGTGAACCATGGCAATTATAAGTGACTGACATGTTCTTTGTAATGAAGAAACTGTAGTTGTGTTCACTGGTGCAAGAATGTACAATGGATATCACATGACCTTGCAAATACCTATACCTCTATCTTTGGTATTGCATAAATCATTCATGAAAGTGGAAGTTTTCAATCTATGTAGACTGATGACTGTAGACACTCAAAACTGCTTCAATGCTTTTTATAAATCATATTTCTGTGTCATATCAAACCTTGTTTCAAGAGATTGAAGAGTCACAAATCAGTATCCGATTGATGGAAAACAAATAGAACAGGAAGGTTTTACTAATAAATGACATCAAACATTTAATGAAAATACAACACCAATCCTAAGATTATTCTATGAAATGAAAATGAGACAGAGGCCATCACATGTTCCACATAGCACAACGTGGAATCAGATATCTGATTCCAACAAGAAAGGAAGGGACAGCAAACTGGAAAGAAGCTATGGAATATTATCTGTGACACATGGGAGAAAATTTTATTTTATAAACTCATAAAATACTATAGTGAATATCTTAAGATTGCCATCCAACAGAATATCTTAAAGGAGAAAAAGAAACGAAAGATTCCCATCAGGAAGAACACGGTGTGTGGTGTGTGGTGTGTGGTGTGTGGTGTGTTGTGTGTGGTGTGTTGTGTGTTGTGTGTGGTGTGTTGTGTGTGGTGTGTGGTGTGTGGTGTGTGGTGTGTGGTGGGTGGTGGGTGGTGTGTGGTGGGTGTTGTGTGGTTTGTGGTAGGTGTGTGGTGTGTTGTGTGTGGTGGGTGGTGTGTGGTGGGTGGTGTGTGATGTGTGGTGGGTGTTGTGTGGTTTGTGGTGGGTTGTGGGTGGTATGTGGTGTGTGGTGTGTGGTGGGTGGTGTGTAGTGTGTGGTGTGTGGTGTGTGGTGGGTGTTGTGTGGTGTGTGGTGGGTGTTGTGTGGTGTGTGGTGGGTGTTGTGTGGTGTGTGGTGTGTGGTGTGTGGTGGGTGTTGTGTGGTAGGTGTTGTGTGGTGGGTGGTATTCCTTCTTTCCTCCAAGTCAAGTCAGTAAATGTGAGCTTTATATAAAAAGAAAATTTTCAAAGAAGACTATTTATGTTCCAAACAACATGGAGGATGTCTCTGTAGAAAAGCACATGGATCCTCACCTCTAAATCTGGACAAAAGTAAACTCAAGATTATTGAATTTGGACCTGAATGCTTGAGCTGTAGTCTTGATATAATGAGTATTGTATGGATCCCAGTCAAAAAGGTCTGCAAAAGTACTGAAAAAATTAAACTTAAAAAATCATAATTCGACCAAAGTATAAAATAAATGTTTATTCATAGTAACAAAGATAATACAGTAAACTCCATAGCAAGATTTTATTATAAGTCAGTGACATATAGCAACCATTCCAAAACTGACATTGAAACTCCACTTAATTAAGTGTGGATATTATGGGCAAAAATATAAGGTACTTAATAAAATACAAATCATATTCAATGCTCCATCTGTGTCACTCATTGTAATCTAACCACGTTACATAAATTAGTGTAACAGACACACATCTGTGTTGTTGCAATGTAATCCCAGACAGCACCATTTCAAAACAAATACCAACTAAACATGAATGGGAACTACAAGGTTTATACTAAAATTAGCAATAAAATTCTCTCAGGTAAATGCCATTCTTTAATTCTTTCCTTTGAGCAAAATATATGAAATTGTTCTCAAACTTCTTAATGAGGTGTGAACAAACATCAACCAACGAAATGTTTCATCAAATGGCACTGACTGCCAGGGACTGATTATCAGACAAGAAATCAGCATAGTAACTCAGTGAATGTCTGCACATGTACTGATATTGGACAGGTTGTGTGTTGAATCTTCATAATTCCAGGCATTTTTGGATTTAGCATAATGACATGTTCTCCAGAGGGCAGGAATTACAGGAAGTTGGAGGAGATTTTGTAAACATGAGTAGAATACAAGAGTATATGAACAACAGAGAGCATGCTCAACTCCAGGCTCAATGTTGCATGTGAGACTCCCCTTCCCTAAACTAGAAAATGGAAGACATAATGTCCCATGATTCAACTCAAAGTCTGAATGATATGCAACATTTATGAACTTTTCAACTCTTATCTTACTATGGAATTTCAGATGACATCCATTGTGTTCGTACACATGACTGTTGACACATGGACTGGTCCAAGAGAAAATTGTCCTTGGGATTTATGTCATGCATATGAATGAAATCTTGGTACCTGAGGGTAGAAAACATGATCTCCAAAACATGTTTTCAGAAATATGTTGATCAAAACTTTTCAGACCTCACATGAAGTGCTTGAGGCCAGAATTTTCCTGATGTATCCAGGGAGCATGACATAGGATGAGTGGAAAGGAACTGTAAATATAATTAAGTGGATCTCCAGACAGCAGTAGCCTTAAAACAGACACATAGGTGTAAATGAGTGTGAGGTTTGTCTGCATAAGAAACGGATTTCATAACTGCCCCATCTTAGATCCTAGCAGACATGAAGAAGCTGCATACTTTCAAGATTTCACTTTTGCTCTCATCCTGTACTGTTTGACTGAACCCACTTGCTTTTGGAGGATTAAGAATAATGCAGATAATGATGGAGATTTGAGAAGTGGGTGTTATTTATTCTTTGGGACATTTGATGAACCTTTTAAAGACAATTTTTATAATTTTGTTGATTTTAAGTAAGTCATTAATTTTCTGATTCAATGTTATGTATTAGAAATATTTAATAGTGTACACAAACTGTGGGGTTCTGTCCTGTTCTTCCTCCTGTAACTTTAGGAACCACTGAAAATTAATTATAACAACAGTCACTATTTTAATACTTTCAAATGTGTAGTGGTTTAGTTTATACATTGGACACCAGTTCACAATGCTGGACAATGAGAGAGACTGGTTTCTTTGTGTTGAGGATTTGTGGATGTTATATGTGGAAAGATGTCTCTACATCTGCCTTGAATTCAGAATTCCCACCTTTGGCAAGAGCTGAATATGAAGAGGCTGCTTCACTGCCTATATTCAACTATCTGCCAACAAACCCTGCATGAGCATGCATCTAAATGCCTTCATAAAAAGGTTATCTAATTTTTGTCTCCAAACCAGTTGGTTATAAATTCATACATTGAAATATTTGTGTATGTGTGGGTCTACTATACCTAATTACATGTATAACATTATAAAATACTTGTGTGCATATATATATATATATGTGTGTGTGTGTGTGTATACATATATGTACATGTACATTTATATATGTATATAATATATATGTATACATTTATATATGTATATAATGTATATGTGCACATTTCTTTTTAAAATAGTCTTTAAATACCATTTAAAATAGGCTTTAAATGAGCCCCTCCTGCCATTCTGGAGTTGACACTGAATGTAGAAAGACTGCCAGGCTTCATATTCTGTTATCAGAATAAACTTTCATTCAATTAAGCACGGGCCCATCACATGCTAGGCCTGGTATCAGTATCCAATAGATGGTCAATATTTCTATTAATTATTAAGTAAATATCACATTAGAGAAAATCTTGGTGAAAAAATATACTTCTTATGGATGAGATGCTGTTCTCAAATAAGCTACATTGTTCTAAGGTGCCTAGTGTGAGATTTATCATTGGTGGCTATAGATCATGAGGAAAGGAATGTTGAAATCACTTACCTTTTTGTTAATAAATATGCTTAGGACTACTTTTTTTCATGAACCAAGGTTTCCTGTGCTGTTCTGTCTCTGAATCTCATCCCATCTCTTACTCAATTTTATGTCTTTGGATTTTAAAGAATACATTTTCTAATTGTTAGCCACAGTGCACCATGTACACTTTGATAATGGTGGCTTCCCATTATTATATTTGTTAAGTCACTAGGAATTTCATTTCTGATGTACCCTGTATTATCCCACACCTAAATGGAAATTTGGTGGAAATTCTCATTGGTGACCCTTTTAGAAGCCATAATGAAGTTTAAAATTGCAAATATATGAACTGCATCAATGCACTTTTCAGGTTTAGAAATAAAAACTTAGCACCAAACTCTCAATTGAAAAATGCAAATGAGCATACTTGGTATTTTTACTCCTAGTGAGAGGTAATTGCTAATAATAACAGGTAAACTGTCAACTGCGCTGGGACAGATGAACACATTTCTTTTTGAGAGAAGATCTCTCAGTATGCTCAGACATCACTTAATGAATCTCAAGGAATTAGGAAGACTGAAGTGTTAAGAGAAATCTGATACCTTATTTACAAAATTGACATAGTAACAACATACTAAAAGGTAACATTAAATTGATATGTAAGAGAGCCTAAAGGATACTATTCTGATTATATGGTATATTGTGTCATTTTTTATATTTTGAAATGGATAAATTTAAATGAAAACATCTTAAAATAAGTATTCTGTTTGTTGACTATTGACAGTTGAAAATATTAAAATCATGTTCTATGAACATCATGGAAATATTATTGATAATATTTCTCACCATGCTTATAATTAGCATTTCTTAATGTTTAAATTCAAAGAGCTTTTTCTATTTTAAATTTTGTAAAATATTTACTGATAAAATAATTTCTCTCCTAGAAGGACTGATAATTATTTTAAGTAACCGGATTGTTTGACAATGTACACAGATATGTAATGCATTTTGAATATTCTCACACTATGTCAAGTGGTATCATATAAGGGCTTTTGAATATATATATGTATATACATATATATTTGTGTGTTTGTGTATATATGTATATATATAAATATATATTTTACATTTCATTTTTTATTTTGTCATATTTTAAAATGTATAAAATACTGTAACAATGAAAATGAGTATTATAAACTTGTTTGACCTAAAACAACAATCAATTGGACAGTCTTCTGTAGATGTGTCTAAAAATATACTGAAAACATATACATTTTTCTCAATTTAAATTAAATAACTCCAAAATATTTACTGTATATTTTAAAATAATACTTCACTACTAGTTTTTTTTTAATGAACATAAATAAAGTCTTTTGTTTGTTTGGTTGGTTTGGTTTTAGTAGAGCTTAAAACCTTGGCTCTTACTGTGGTACTAGCCCAAAATAATAACAATTTTTAGACATTGGAGTTCATTGTAATAAGGTTGTATTTCAATGACCCTAAAATCACCAAAGGATTTTTACATGCATAGTAGCATAGATAAGGTAAGACGGTTCTACTGCACCAAGGAGTGAATTGTAAGCTTGATTTTTGGATACAGATTTCCTGCTATGGTCAAAGCTATTTGACCTGACTGAGTGACTTTATTCTCAGCCCACAGAGAACAGGTTACATTCATTTAAGAAATGGTGTGTGTATTAAGATGGTCTATCCATGAAGTCATTCACCAACTGTTTCAATGAACAATGATTCTGCTTGGAGGGTGGCATAGACATTAGGTGAGGGTAAGAATTTGGTTCATTAGCTGTGATGATTTGGAAAAGCATTCATCTCAGAGAAAGAGTAACTTATAAAGTCCTCCTCTTCAAACTTGATACAAGAGTTACAAATGTCAAGCAAAGCATTCAGTCTCACTCTTTGTTGCTCTCTTACAAGCCACCTCCCTAGTTAATTATCTACATTTCTTTTGGCTATATAAATAATTTTGAAATATGTAAGCTGTTTGAAAAACCATAGTATAGTGTAAAAACATGAAATAAACAATCCTACTAATAGAGAGGCTGAGATAGGAGAAGCAAGATTTCAAGATCATTATGTGGTACACAGCAAGACACTATCAGGTACAAACAAGCAGAAAGTGTATATGGATTGTACAATATAGGATGTGTTTCTCTAATTACAAAATTATTGAGACCACTTTATGATTGCCAACGAATTTGTAAATCCTCATACTTCTGAATTGCAATCTAATAGTATATGTTGTTAATATTAACTTTCATATTAAGAGATATTAAGAAAAAGAAATTGTTACTTCCTGTTATTTTTGTTGTTAGAGGTGGAATTAGGTTTGTGTGGATTTGTTGAAAGATTACTTTCTTGCTTCTTCTAGGATGTAGTTTTGCTCCTTATGTTGATGTTTTCCATCTATTATCCTTTGTAGAGCTGGATTTGTGGAAAGATATTGTGTAAATTTGGTTTTCTCATGGAATATCTTGTTTTCTCCATCTATGGTAATTGAGAGTTTTGTTGGGTATAGTAGTCTGGGCTGGTATTTGTGTTCTCTTAGGGTCTGTATGACATCTGCCCAGGATCTTCTAGCTTTCATAGTCTCTGGTGAGAAGTCTGGTGTAATTCTAATAGGTCCGCCTTATAAATGTTACTTGACCTTTTCCCCTTACTGCTTTTAAAATCCTTTCTTTGTTTAGTGCATTTGATGTTTTGATTATTATGTGATGGGAGGAATTTCTTTTCTAGTCCAGTCTATTTGGAGTTCTGTAGACTTCTTGTATGATCATGGGCATCTCTTTCTTTAGGTTAGGGAAGTTTTCTTCTATAATTTTGTTGAAAATATTTATTTTACCTTTAAGTTGATACTATTCAGTCTCATTTATACCTATTATCCTTAGGTTTGGTCTTCTCATTGCGTCCTGGATTTCCTGGATGTTTTGGGTTAGGAGCTTTTTGCTTTTTGCATTTTCTTTGACTGTTGTGTCAATGTTTCCTATGGTGTCTTCTGCCCCTGAGATTCTCTCTTCTATCTCTTATATTCTGTTGGTGATGTTTGCATCTATGACTCCTGATCCCTTTCCTGGGTTTTCTAACTCCAGGGTTGTCTCCCTTTGTGATTTCTTTATTATTTCTATTTCCATTTTTAGATCCTGTATGGCTTTGATCACTTCCTTCACCTGTTTGATTGTGATTTCCTGTAATTCTTTAAGGTATTCTAGCTGTTTACCTGTGTTCTTCTGTACTTCTTTGAGCGAGTTATTTATTTCCTTCATAAGGTCCTGTATCATCATCCTGATTAGTGAATTTAGATCTGAATCTTGCATTTCTAGTGTGATGGTGTGTCCAGGACTTGCTATAGTGGAAGAATTGGGTTCTGATGATGCCAAGTAACCTTGGTTTCTGTTGCTTATGTTCTTATGCTTGCCCCCTGCCATCTGGTCATCTCTAGTGCTACCTTCCCTTGCTAAATCTGACTGGGGCCTGTCCTTCCTGTGATCCTGGTTGTGTTAGAACTCCTCAGAGTCAAGCTGTCTCTGTGATCCTGTGATTCTGGGAACCTGTGATCCTATGATCCTGGGGGTGATCCGGGTGAACACCCGGGACTAGAGTTTCCTCTGGGTATTATGAGACTTTTGGCAGAGTTTGCACTCAAGGTCTGTTTACAGCACCATCCTAGACAGGCTGTCTTGAATATATATTTAGTGATATTTTTTTAATATTCTATGGTTTTTTACTATACCTAATTCCCAATGAATATTTTGTATGTTTTGAAACCATTTAGTACTCAACATTAGATATAGGATCCCTGGTTATAGATGTTATTAAATATGCATTAAGGATATTTTTATGATATGAAAGGATACAAATATAAAAGTTGAACAAAATTTTTGATGTGTTATTTGATTCTCAAAATACTCATAATTATGTAACTGTCCAGTGGCTTACAGTTGAGCAAGGCTCACCTTAATGGAGGTCTAGAAATAAAAAGTAGGGGAAGCAAGAGAAGCATGGTGTTAAGACAGTATTCTGAACAAGGCTCAAAGTTTATTTCTGTAGCTCCAGCTAATAAGCACTTCAGCAAACAAAGCTGATCTTGAGTAATTTCCTCTACAGACTAAACATGGTGTAAATTTAACAAACACAAAGATAAATTTGCATGATTCCAAACAACTTGTAAGTGGGATTGTACATTCTCCTAACTATGTATGGTATCATTTAATTTTTTTTTGGTGTGCCGGGAAGTGGTGGTGCATGTCTTTAATCTTAACACTTGGGAAGCAGGCAGATTTCTGAGTTCAAGGCCATCCTGGTCTACAAAGTGAGCTCCAGGACAGCCAGGGCTATACAGAGAAATCCTGTCTTAAAAAAATAAAAAATAATTTTTTTTTTTGGTGTACACACATCCATTGATAATTAGCATGACATAAATCTAGTTCACATTTTTTAATTTCTGCATTTCTTCCCTCATGAAATTAACCATTTCAAGTAAGGCATCAAATTTCTCTTGTATCTTATCATCTACAGACCCCTGAGTATGCAATGCCATGGAAATGTTTCCAGATAAATCATATATAGAATGAGCTGTTTAAACACTTTAGGATAGGGCAATAGCAACTGTAGTAGCAGTGGCTATTAAAGTAATTAAAACTAAAATGCCTGCTATAATTAAACCAATCATGAATTTAGGCTTGGCCAATACCTTTGTTAACTTTGTCAATTACCTGTAAATCCTTGTCATCACACCAATTTTCAGTAATATTTACAGAAACCATTACAAAAGCAGGGTGTTTGAAAGTCACTACAGAATTACAGAATGCTTAGAAAAGGCTTTTAAAACACAATTAGAGGGTGGTGGTGGCTCACACCTTTAATCCCAGCACTTGGGAGGCAGAGATAGGCAGATCTCTGGGTTCGAGACCAGCCTGGTCTACAGAGTGAGTTCCAGGACAGCCAGCGCTACATAGAGAAACCCTGTCTTGAAAAACAAAAAACAAAACAAAACAAACAAACAAAAACAAAAAAAAACACAATTAGCCAAATTATAGCCAATATAAGACATATCAAAAGTATTATTTTCAGAATGTACAATAATTATATTTCCTATTAACAGGTCTTAAGGCATATGAACAGATGGCTCTTTCATCCAAGCTGGAATTGATCTTTCAGGCTGAGCACTCACATCATTTAAGGGAGTACCCAACTTCTATACATATCCTTACATATAACCTGTGTGAGTAAAGCAGACAATGCTGATGAGGGGAGAATAGGTGGAGCAGAAATCCACTAGCATAATTAGTTATACTAGCCCTGTGTGCTGATCAATCCAAAAACTTGAGGTAAGTCCTATGGGGCTGATAAAGCACAGGCTTATACCACTACATATCCAGGGAATTGTGACATGTATGCCTTTCCTTATCTGACAATGTGGAAAATGCTGAGAAGCCTGGTATCTCTCAGCCTCTAAGACAGTGGATAATCAAATGCCATTTAAAACATCTTTTCATGAGTCAAGATCTTTTCCCTGCAATGTAGTAAGAGATACTCTCAGACATCCAGTAGCATTCCACTTTGAAACGCATATAGAGAAGCCAGTTCCTGATCCTTGGTAATAAAGTTCTCTTCTGATAGTGAAATTTCCTTCAGCATGCATATTTGTCAACTTAGTGTAGTTTACCATTACCACAACTTCTGGGCCATCCCATACAGTTGAATGTAAAAAGGTGTGGATCTGGGACATAGGCCCAATACAGCTTCCCTATTATCATTGTCAAGGTCACTCTGCAAACTCATAATCAGCATCGTTCTTCATCCCAGTATCAGCTTGTCTCACCAATCACTCTGGCAGCTAGCGTGCACCTTCAGCATCCTGCAGAAAAAACACATGCATGCTCTCTTCCTCATATTAACACCTGAGCAGGATCATATCATATGCCAGTAATAGTTCCTTCCATTTCACCTAGGCATAAGTATGCCTAGTTGTAGGGTGCCATAGAATCTCACTCAGAGATTTCCTTGGCATCCAGATTTTAAAATTTTAAAATAAAAGGCATAATTTAAATAATTTTGTGTTGTACATATATATAACCCCCCCCTTTTATTTCATGAAGATATTGTTTTAATGTTCCATGGGCCTCTTACACAATAACTTCTCCTTGAGGGTTATAAGAAATCCCAGTAATATGACTAATATTGAATTGTTAACAAAACGTCTCAAATGCCTGACTGCAATAGCCAATTCCATTATCTGTCTTAATCTGATTTGGAACATCAAGTATAGCAAAACAACAAAGGCAATGACTAATTTTATTTTTAGTTGCTTCTCTTGTTAAGGCAGTTGCAACAAGGCAATCTGAAAATGTATCAAGAGTCATTTAAGAAAATATTATTTCTCCCATAACCCTGATTTCATTTTGAGTTTCTTCTCCTGTTAAAGCAAATGAGACTAGAAAACATGAAAAGGTATCAATAGTTATGTGTACATTATTTAATTTTTCAACAACAGAAATATGAGTAAAATCCCTTTGCCATAACTGATTAGGTATGAGTCCTCAAGCATTAACACCATTATGTGGTACAGGAAGAAATTGAGGACACTGAAGTCAACTCTTTACAATTTGACATACTCACTTTCTAGAAATACATAATTGTTGTCTTGAACTATTATTATTTTGATGATGTAAAGAATGAGATTGTGTGGCTAATTGTTCCTGTATAAAGCCAATAATATGCCTGGTATGCAAACCTGCTGTGGCATTGCCCAGGGGTCCATGCAATCCGATAAGAGCTCATAAATATCCTATAAAGTAAGAAACAGTACATTCTCTTAAATTAAGCTGTATTTACATAAATAATTGCAAAATTTGAGAACTAGAAGTATCTATAAAGGGAACAATTTCAAGCAATTGTAAAGCATGAGCTGTATACTGGCTATCAGTCTACAAATTAAAAGCTTGATTTTTCAACATTTCAAAAACAGTGGCTACAGCACATAATTCAATTACTTGTAAAATGAGGGGGAACTCAAGAGAATAAACATGTGATCCAATTATACATGCTGCTTTCCCTTTAGTGGAGCTGTCCGTAAATACAGTAAGCACATTTTCTATTGACTACATATGTAAATTTACAGGAACTTCAAAAGCATGTGTAGAGGTTAATTCTAACAACTTGTCATTTGGATAATGATTATCAAATTTGCCTAAAATGTTTGTACATGCAATAAGCCAAATATCAGTATTGTGTAATAACCAATTTATTTGTTGTTTGGAATAAGGAATAATTATTTCATCAGAGGTTCTTTCCCAGCATATTTTTGTGATTCTATCCTACAATTCTATATTAACATGGCAATGGCTTCATAATAGGGTGTTAAAATTTTTCTTAGAGTTGAAGAAAGATGAACCCACATTAATGGTCCCTTTTACCAAATGACTGCTGTGAAACAGCCAACAATTAATCATAGTCGATATAATGTATCTTTTGTTAGCTAATCCATTCATCCCTCATCAGTTAATTGTTCAAGAGAATTAGGATTTGCATTCCCCTTGAGAAATACCAAGCTGAGATTCAAGTTCTCCTGTGGCAAGCTTAAGGTGAGTTCTCAGCCAATTAACATCTCCTATCAGCTTTTGAAAATCATTTAAAGTAAGTAAAATATATTTTCTTATTTGAATTTTCTGAGCCACAATTTGTTTAGGATATAGCTGAGATCGTAAATATTGAAAAAGATATTGTATGTGAATCTTTTCTATGATCAACAACTAATCCCCAACATTTTAAAGACTGTTGTATAGGAGCAAAGGCTTGTAGTAAATACCTCCTTGATAAAAACCCCTTGGGGAAAAAATTTAGATTCATGGCCATCACAATATCCTCAAGGATGCACCTCATTTTCTCAAGATAATGTCACTGTGTGCTTGTCTGTTCATCTTTCTCAGTCAAATGCTTTGTGTTTTGTTACTTGAGACTGCTCCTTGTTGGAACTGATCACTGTACTCTCTGGTGGAGAGAGTAGTGATCCACTGCACTTATTATATTTTCCAAAAAATCTGGTAAAATGGAGATTGCTACATTATGAACATAAGAAGGGGAGAGGGGTAGGAATGTCCTCTTGGGTTGTATATAACAACATTGGGGAGCACATGACATCCTGGGGAGCACATATCATCCTGAAAGATCATAGGACATCCTGAGGGGCACATAGCCTCCTGGGAAAAGCAATATGTCCTTTAGAGACATATTACTTCCTTGGGCAGTATATATGACATCCTGTGGTTTACATAACATCCTGAAAGGGAGCATAAGATCATGAGGTGCACATGATATCTCAGGGGTCACCTTACATCCTGGGGGAGCACTTGACATTCTGAGCAAACATATGACATCTTGGGAGACACATTGTCATTCAAAACCCAGTTTTTAATAGTGAAAACAATCCATTCTCTCTAAAAATCAATACCAAGTACATTACTTCCACATTACAAAGTGTGACTATCAGTTCTTACATATGAATACATGACAGTGCATCTTTTAATACCTCATTAAAGAGACATTGTTGTAGATCCTATCTTTTATATGTCTAATTTCTAGGTTAAGAATTACATAAAATATTATCCCAATTTACAAGTATCTTTAAGCTGGCCAGTGGTGGTGCATGCCTTTGATCCCAGCACTTGGGAGGCAGAGGCAGGAAGATTTCTGAGTTTGATGCGAGCCTACTCTACAGAGTGAGTTCAAGTACAGCCAGGACTATACAGAGAAACCTTGTCTCGAAACCCGCCCCCTAAAAAAATAGAAGTATCTTTAGAGACTTGTCTTCCTGGGTTGGCTCCTACCACGTGTTGTTGTTTAGAATGACTCGAACCCTAAGTTAGCCGTTTTTGGTTTTTTGTTTTTGTTTTTGTTTTTGTTCTTGTTTATCTGAGACAGGGTTTCTCTGTATAGCTCTAGCTGTCCTGGAACTCAGTCTCTAGACCAGGCTGGCCTCGAACTCAGAAATCCACCTGCCTCTGCTTTCTATGTGCTGGGATTAGAGGCATGCGCCACCACCGCCTGGCTAAGTTAAGTTTTAAGCTAGCTTTCTATTACCAATGTTACAAACTTTTAATCATACTCAATAACTTATAAGCTAATACTCTATAACCAAGACATGAGGAACATATTCATACTTTTAAAAGCAGTAAGAAAAAAAAAGAATTGTCTACACACATCTTATGTATTTATACCAGACAAGATTTTCTTACTTTTTCTAGCTGTAATTTTAAGAGTGTATAACTTTGTCACCTGCTGAACACAATGTACACAACTACGGAGATGTTTCTAAGAAAAACAGCCCTGAGCTCCCTTACCATAAAAGATTACAAGCTTCTGGCCCCTTCAAAATGTTTAGTGCAGATAATCAACACCTAGCAGGGATTCTCCAGCTGTGCTTGACTCCCAGCTACAGATGCAGGGTAACTTATCAGTTTTTGTTGTGCAAATTGAGATGCTTTAAAAAAAAAAATACAGGTCAAAACTAAATCAAGGGGTGGCCAGACATCCAGCAGACAAAGTTTTAGCCATTTTTTTTCTTTTCAACATGAATCAGAGCAAAAAGTAATGAATTGAAAACTCAGACATAAACTGGTAAACATGATGAACATATTGGTTCACCAAGGACAAACGATAGAGAGGGAAGAGAACTAAATGTTCCACCAAAAGGATAGCCTACCTGAGAGACCAAGAACCAGAACTAAGGATTTCTCCAGAAGGAGCCAGACATCTCCTGACTTTATCCTGTCCACACAAGAGCTCTGAAATAACATGTCCATTTTCCTTCTTTTCTTAAAACATTGAAACAGTGAGGGATAACTGCTTCTCTGAAACCCATTCTCTCTCTCTCTCTCTCTCTCTCTCTCTCTCTCTCTCATGTTCAAGGTCTAACTCTTCATCTCCTTCTTCTTCTGGGAATTCTGCCAGAGAAGGGAGAGGAGGCACAGCGGCAGCTTCTGATAGTTACTCCCCAGCAACCTGCTTTTTTTTCATTTCCCAAGTTCCTCCTCAGCTTGTCTAATTAATTCTTTCATTAAGTTCCACCACTTGTTCTTGGTTAATGTTCAATGCTTGTGAAGTTTCCCTGTCCTTATTGTCATCAATGGCATCTTTTATAAGCATCCAGAGGCAAAATGTAACATGATTTGCCTGGGTGATCCTTACAACATTTCTAACTCTCTCCTAGGTATCCTTATCTAAATTCCCTTCTTCTGGAAACTATGGACAGCATGAATCCACTTGGGTTAAAATTTTTCCCATATCTGTTTGTGAAACCCTGCTCCTCTTGCTTGAAACAGCTCTTTCAGACTATAAAGGAACCATTTCTTTGTACTGCCCTGCCTCTTTTTGCTGCTACTAGCTTAGGTGAGTCTGTCTGTATTGGTAAGCACCATCCCAGCCCAATTATTTCCCCCTGAGTACAGTCCTTAGTAGCCCATTGATCTGCAGACATAATTACTTACCTGTACTCAGAATTGCCTTTTACTTTCACTTTATTTTGTGGAGCACTCCAATAAAAGCAATATTTCTCAGTGAATCCTCCATTTTTAGTTCCCTGTTTGGGTGCCAACTGTACCCCTGTGGTTTATTGCTGAGCAGAGCTCACCTAAAAGGAGGGCTGGAAATTAGATGGGTGGGGGAGGGGGAGAGAAGGCTGGAGCTAGGACAGTATTCTGATCAAGGCCCAAAGTTTATTTCTGCAGGTCCTGCTTATAAGCACTTCAGCAAACAAATCTCTTCTTGAGAAAGTTCCTCTACAGACTAAACAGATAAGGGTTCATCTTGGCTGTATACACTACTCTCTGACCTTGGCTACACATACTGCTCTCATGGCCTGGACTACACACACTGCTCTCACTGCTGCACTCTGGCTCTCCACAGTATAAAATATATTTGAATAATTAAATTTTTTAAGGAGAATGTGTTACGCATTTCATATGTGGATTAACTCAAACATCATATCATAGTGTCCTATGTTTATGAATTCCTAAATTGTATTCAGCTCTAAAGATCTCTAATTCATGATGCTTATTTCAGGACATTTAGGCAGAAATTTAGAATGACTTATATTACAAACTTTACTCAAATTGAAATTGTATGTTTCAAACATATCCTTTAATCATTATTATGCCTTGTTTTAGAGTATCAGCAATAAGATATGAGTTCTTTCTTGTAATATTTTTTGCTGTTGATGAAATCAACAAGAATCCTTCTCTTTTACCCAACATGTCTTTGATAGTCAACATTTATCCTGGTCTGTGTGAAGAGACATTGGGATTTCAGGATAAAATGTATTCACAAAGAAACAATAGTTTAGAATTTACTAATTATAGCTGTTTATTAGAAGAATACTGTTACATATTTCTTACAGGACCATCATGGAAAACATCCTTAAGATTGTCCATTGACTCTAGGTCACCAAAGGTAAGAATGTGTGACACTGGATGAGTTAACAACTTTTAAAAAAGATTTATTTATTTAAAGTATGTGAGTACATTGTTGCTATCTTCAGACAGACTAGGAGAGGGCATCAGATCCTGTTACAGATGGTTTTGAGCCAATGTGTGGTTGCTGGGAATTGTACACAAGACCTCTAGAATAGCAGTCAGTGCTCTTAACAACAGAGCTATCACACAGCATTAGTTCAAAAATTTTAAATTCTATTTATGTGTGCCTACAGGAAAACTTGGATGGTATACATTTATGAGGCAACTGCTACACACACATGCACACACACAGACACAAACACACACACACACACAAACACATAATAAAGAATTAAATAATCAGATCATAGATATACTAGGAAAACAGGTAAAACTGTTTTCTAGGACATTCAGACTTGTCAGGAATAGTCTAGAATCTAATAGAAATAATACATTATATTTATAGTATAATCTTAATATCTTTAATAGGAATTATGAAAGGCAAATAACATTACCTGGATATAAGTCTGATCATCGAAACAATCATATTTTTCATGTGGATGTTTCATCCTCTCTTCTACATCCTTTAGGTTTTCTTGAGACCATTTAATCCTAACCTGAGTGACCATGTCCAGTTTCCCTACATCTATCAGCTATCACACGATTGTCTCATGCCATGGTCCCATTGATGCTTCATTTTAGATGAACTTGGGTAGGACTGATGATCTCAGATGATGACCAGGGTATTCAGTTTCTATCAGATTTGAGAGAAGAAATGCAAAGACATGGAATCTGTTTAGCTTTTGTTAATATGATCCCAGAAACCATGCAGATACATGTGACAAGGACCAAGATATACAATAAGCAAATTATGACATCTTCAGGAAAGGTTGTTATCATTTATGGTGAAATGAACTCTACTCTAGAAGACAGCTTCAGAAGATGGGGAGCTTTAGGTGCATGGAGAATCTGGATCACTATGGGATGTTATCACAAATAAAAAAGATTTCAGCCTTGATTTCTTTCATGGGACTATCACTCTTGAACATCACCACAGTGAGATTGCTAAATTTAGGAATTTTATGCAAACAATGAAAACTCACATATACCCAATAGATATTTCTCAGTCTATACTGTGGTAGAATTATTTTAATTGTTCAACTTCAAAGAACAGCTTTAGCAAAATGGACTATTTTACATTCAGCACCACATTGGAATGGACAGCACTGCACAAATTTGACATGGGCATGAGTGAAGAAGGTTACAATTTGTATAATGCTGTGTATGCTGTGGCCCACACCTACCATGAACTCATTCTTCAACAAGTAGAATCTCAGCAAACATCAGCAGACAATGGAGAATTCACTGACTGTCAGCAGGTAAAATATCTTACATTTCATTATGCTTAGATATTATATTATATTATATAATATATTATATATATTATATATATTATATTAGATATTATATTATATTAGATATAATATGATCTTTTAAATGGTCCCAGAAAAACAACTGTACATGTTTTAGAGATTATTCTCTAAGTGGAATGATTTCTACTCTGGAAAACTCCCTAATGAATCTTTCACATGGATAAATATTGTGCACAAGGATAACATTTGATAGAAGATAATACATTTTCTTATTATATCCATGAGTTTTGTGAAACTGTGTCTCAACATTTCACCAGATGAAGCCAGGCGTTGGTGGTGCACGCCTTTAATCCCAGCACTTGAGAGGCAGAGGCAGGCAGATTTCTGAGTTCAAGGTCAGCCTGGTCTACAGAGTGAGTTCCAGGACAGCCTAGGCTACTCAGAGAAACCCTGTCTCAACACCCCCCCCAAAAAAACCCAAACAAACAAACAAACAAAAAAACCCAAAAAACATTTTACCAGATGAGTTCAAAACTTAAAATCAGAGCCAAGAGATTTATCAAAAAATCCTTATGTGATGACTAGACAAGAATATTTTTCTAAAGAATAATTTCTTGAGAAATGTTACATGTCCTGTGATTAATACTTATTCATTTAAGTTAACAATTATTTACAAAACTATAAATTATTAAGACTGCACATTTTGTTAAGTTTATGTTTACCTCATACATGTGTACTGTCTCTACATGGAAACCTGCAACCATTCTTTATTTTCAAAACTTACAAATATTCAGACTTCCCCTTCACTTGCACATATTTGGCTTCTTTTTTTTAAAAAATACTAATTTTGATGAACACGCACGCACACACACATATACACAAATCATGTTTTTTGTTATTTGATGATCATTTCATCTATTACATTTTATCATTGAGCATTGATAAAAAGTATATTAATTTTTAATTATCCATGAGGCATATTGTATTTTACTACATGGGATTAAAATACAGCTCTCTTTTTTTTTATTTATTTTTTATTTTTTTATTTTTTAGATATTTTCTTTATTTACATGTAAATTTCTCCTTTCCCAGTTTCCTCTCCAAAAAACAAACAAACAAACAAACAAACAAAAACAACAAGAACAAACCCCTGTTGCCTCCCCCCTCCCCATGCCTGCCACCCCACCCTCTCCCACTTATTGGCCCTGGCATTCCCCTACACTGGGGCACAGAACCTTCACAGGGCTGAGGTCCTCTCCTCCTTTCAATGATCGAATTTGCAATCCTCTACTATACACATGCTGCCAGAACAATCAGACCCATCATGTGGACTCCTTGGTTGGTAGTTAAGACCCTGGGAGCTCTGAGGGCACTAGTTAGTTCATATTGTTGTTCATCCTAAGGGGCTGCTAACCACTCACCTCCATAGGACCTTTCTCTAACTCCTTCATTGGGGACCATGTACTCAGTTCAATGGATGGCTGTGAGCCTCTACATCTGTATTTGTCTGGTACTATCAGAGCCTCTCAGGAGATAGCTATATTTAGGCTGGCTTGTCCTTCCTTCAGTCTCTGCTCCATAGTTAATCTCTGCAACTCCTTACATGGGTAAAATATAGCTCTCTTATGTGAAATTCGTTAAGACATAATGTTAAGACAAAATTCGTTAAGACATAATGGGAAATTCTCAATTTGGCATTTTTTATTGATTTTTTTATTGATTTGCATATGTAAGCAACTAATGGTGAATCTCATTTAGGTGGCTTCCATGCTGAAAACCAAGGAATTTACTAACCCTGTTGGAGAACTGGTGAACATGAATCATAGGGAAAATTAGTGTGCAGATTATGACATTTTCATCATTTGGAATTTTCGACAAGACTTTGGATTAAAAGTGAAAATAGGAAGCTATTTTCCTTGTTCCCGAAAGAGCCAATAACTTCATATATCTACAGGTTTAGAGTGGGCCACAGGAGGAACATCAGTGGGTATACCACAATTTTTATTGTTTTCAGGATATCTGAATTTTAAACTATGAGGCGCTGAAGTAATAGCTCTGTGGTTAAGAACAATTGCTACTCTTTCAAAGGACCATCCTCAGTTACAAGCACCAAAATTTGATAACTCTTAATATCATGTAAATCTGGTTGTAGGGATCAAAAGCCTCTGAAATCCATGTTCAGTTGCACCCTCATGCCTATTCACACACAATATAGGAAAATATGTATTAAATTTGAAGTAATATATATAACCAAAATTTTATTGCTATATATAAACCATGGAATTTTCTGATTCTGTATGAACATATTTTTAGTCCAATTAAGTATAGCATATATTCAATAACAGAAATCTTTCTTCAGATTCAAGGTTATCTTGTTTTTGATTTATATATTTTTATTTAATATTTTATTTATTTACCTTTCAATTGTTATCCCCGTTCCCAGTTTCCCCTCCTCTGCAGAACATTGCCTTATCTGGCATCAGTGAGAGAGAAGGCCCTTTGTTCTGTAAGGCTTGATGGCCCAGCATAGAGGAATGCTAGTGTGATGAAGCAGGAGCGAATGGGTGGTTGGGTGAGCTCCTCATAGAAGCAAGGAGAAAGCAGACTGCTGCTTTGATTTTGATCAGTGCCCAGAAAATGAGATTTCCAATGAAACAGGTACATGCTTGCATGCAGAAGAAAAATTTCTGAATTTGAATGCCTTCTCTTTCCAAACCAGAAATATGATATGGCCTAGATAGAAAGTGAAGACCTAAAAGTTCCATGTTACAGAACTTGATCAGTTAAATAATGTCTATTTCTTTTTTTTTTTTAAAGATTTATTTTATTTATTTTATATGTATGAGTACACTGTAGCTGTACAGATGGCGGTGAGCTATGATGTGTGTGGCTGCTGGGAACTGAACTCAGGACCTCTGCCGGACGGATCGCTCCTGCTCTGGTCCCTCTTGCTCCAGTTGCGCTCGCCCCGGTTAATTCCCTGTTGCTGTCTTCAGACGCACCAGAAGAGGGCATCAGATCTCATTATGGGTGGTCGTGAGCCACCATGTGGTTGCTGGGATCCGAACTCAGGACCTTTGGAAGAGCAGTCAGTGCTTTTACCCGCTGAGCCATCTCGCCAGCCCAAGGTCTATTTCTTTAGACCCAGGGCACAACTTGTAATATCATCTACAATAATGCATGTCTTTCACAATGATGGTTACTAATTTTACATTACATAGAAAATGTTTAGGTAGACATACCTGTGTAACTATTTTTTAACAAAAAATGTATGCATAATTTAAGCATTTATTTATTCTTCTTTGATTATTTGCACATAGGAACTCATTACATGATCAGTTCACAATCTTTCCCTACATCTCCCAGCTCAATCCCAGATGCTCAGCGTAACAGTTGTTGTTTAATGAAATATGCATTAAGAGATTAGATGACTTAAGGGTTAAACATTTCCTGTCAAAGAATTAGAACAAAAGTGAAGATTTCAAGAATGCAACAAGAGATGGAAGAATGTTTTTCATCAATTGCAGCCTAGTTAAGGAAAGAGGGATAAATTTGAATATCCATAACTTTCATGCCATAGAGCTTGGAATGTGTAGTTGGGAAGAAAGAGATCTTACCACAGTGAGAGGGACATGGATAAGTCTATGAGGCATACAGATTCAAGAATGAAAATATTCCTTTATGTAAATGTTTGCATGAGAAATTGTATCTTCTGGTGCCTATGTGTAGATACAGACAAAGGACACAACTCTAAAAAACACAAAGTACATAACATATTTCATAAACTAGCATCAATAATTATGTCTGCACACTACCCTTGTCTGTGAGTAGTGAACTTGTGGTTTGAGGAATTAAATGGTTTGAGATTATGCATATTATTACTCATCATATTTTTCTTTCTTTTTTGTTTAATTAATAATTTTTGCTGTTCTATTCCCTATGATGGTGTGTTGTTCCATCACAAAGCGTAGGTTAATAGAGAGCAATCTTGAGTTAGTGGTCCCTAGAGTAATTAGGAATGGAATAGATGTTCAATACCAAATTATTTATTAATACATCCTCAGAAAAAATACAAATACATAATTGTTAATTATATATTTATGATATCTTATAAGGGTTTATTGTTGTTTGCCAGCAGATATGGAGCAGTTTATGAGGTGTCCAGATGATAAGTATGCCAATTTAGACAAAACCCACTGCCTTCCAAGAGCTGTGACATTTCTGGCTTATGAAGATTCATTGGGGATTCCTCTAGGCTCCATTGCCCTCTCATTCTCAGCAATCACATTTCTAGTACTAATCATTTTTGTCAAGTACAAGGAAACTCATATTGTAAAGGCAATAACCACATTCTCAGCTTCATCCTGCTCATTTCTCTAGCCTTCTGTTTTCTCTGTTCATTGCTCTTCATTGGACATCCCAACCAAGCCACCTGCAACCTGCAGCAAACCACATTTGGAGTGTTTTTCACAGTGGATGTTTCTACAGTGTTGACCAAAACAATAACTGTGGTCATGGTTTTCAAGCTCACTACTCCAGGGAGAAGGATGAGAGGGATGCTGGCATCAGGGGCTGCTAACTTGGTCATTCCCATTTGTACCCTAATCCAACTTGTTCTCTGTGGAATCTGGTTGGTAAAATATCCTCCCTTTATTGACAGAGATACACAATCTGAACCTGGGAAGACCATCATTATTTGCAATGAAGGCTCAGTCATTGCCTTCCACTTTGTTCTGGGATATTGGGGCTCATTGGCTCTGAGGAGCTTCATAGTGGCTTTTTTGGCTAGGAATCTTCCTGACAGATTCAATGAAGCCAAGTTCCTAACATTCAGCATGCTGGTGTTCTGCAGTGTATGGATCACCTTCCTCCCTGTGTACCACAGCACCAGGGGGAAGGTCATGGTTGTTGTGGAGGTCTTTTCCATTTTGGCTTCTAGTGCAGGGTTGCTAGTATGCATCTTTGTCCCAAAATGTTATGTTATTTTAGTTAGACCAGATTTAAATTTATACAGAAGTACAAAGATAAATTGAGTTATTGAAACTTTCATAGTATAAAAATGTTAGATGATACTCAACATATGTTTCTTTGTTTTAAGAAAAGTAGTACTTAATCTTCTAAAAATTTAAATAGTATACAAATTTGAACTTACAAGCTAGACAGCACTGTGCTACAAATTATCAAAGTTTGGTGGAAAGTGGTTTCATTCATAAGTACACAAACCTGAAGATATTGAGAACTGGGAAACTCAGTTGAGAAATGTCAGTGGCTAGAGAGATAGCTCAGTGGTTAAGAACATTGACTGCTCTTCCATAGCTCCTGAGTTCAAATCCCAGCAACAATATGGTGGCTCACAACAATCAGTAATGAGATCTGATACACTCTTCTAGTGCATCTGAAGACAGCTACTGTGTACTTAGATATAATAATAAATAAATCTTTTAAAAAGAAAGAGAGAAATGTGTACCATCATCTTGACCTGTGGTTTTGTTTAGTGTAAGACATGTACTTAATTAATGATTAATGTAAGGTGACCCTACTGACTGTGGACAGAACCACCTCTAGGTGAGTTGTTCTTGGAGTTATAAGAAGGTGGACTGCAGACAAAATGGACATGAATTAAGCAATCCTCATTATTCCACATGCTTTCATGGAGTGCCTGCATCCAATTTCATATCTTGGCTTCATTCAACATACTGTGACCAAGTTATACATGTAAATAAACACTTTTCTCACATGTTTCTTTTAGTCACGGTGTTTATTACAGCAACAGAATGTAAGACATCACCTAAATGGTAAATTGCTTCTGTTAGGATTTGGAATATCACAGATTTCTGATGGAATGTAAGGCACTTATTTAAAAAGAGAAAGAAGAGTTAATGTTAGCAGACCTTGAAGCACAGTGACAGTATTGCATATGACAGCACAGAAGCGCTGGACTTTGGAATCACTTTAAAATGTACTAGGAAGATGTTAAGAATATCAGACAACATACTAAGAAGGAAACATTTTATGAATAGGACAATGTAGTTCGGATTAGCCTGCAGTAGAAGGCTCTGTACATTTATGTACACAATTTCATTAATGACTGTGTTTCTTTAAGCAAGAAAAATCACTAATGGAAATGTCCCACACAAGACCTTCACCACAGTTAGGTCAGTGAATTCAATGAACATATAAATCAATCTCGATGAAGGATCTCATCATAAATTTTATCAAAATATGAGTAATAAAGATTATTTCAGTTTAATATTACACACAAAACATGCACATATAAATATATATCCATTATTTCTTTTTTAAAGATTTATTTATTTTATGTATCTCAGTACACACTGTAGCTGTTCAGATAGTTGTGAGCCTCCATTGGGTTGTTGGGAATTGATTTTTAGGACCTCTGCTCGCTCTGTTCAACCCCACTTGCTCCGGTTGGCCCCTTTCACTCCGGCCCAAAGATTTATTTATTATATGTAAGTACACTGTAGCTGTCTTCGGATGCACCAGAAGAGGGCGTCAGATCTCATTATGGGTGGTTGTGAGCCACCATGTGGTTGCTTGGATTTCAACTCAGGACCTTTGGAAGAGCAGTTGGCGCTCTTACCCGTGTAGCCATCTCACCAGCCCCATAATTATTATTTTTTTATATCAGGTGTTGAAAGTCAGTGTCATTTTCCTCCCAAAGTACTGTTTACTGCTTTATTTTAAAAATATTATTTGGCAGTTTATTTTTGACATTGTTATTCAATTGCTTTTTGTTTATATTTCCTGTCTCCAAAATACCCTTTGTACCACTCCCTGTACCACCCACCACAGAAAACAGGACTTGTAAAAGAAGAAAGATAGATACCCTTTCGAAATTACAGAGAATATGGCAGCATGCACAGGGCCTGCATGGTTCTGTTCAAAATGAGGGTCACAATATTGAGAGGGAGTGGAACTACACCCCCGTACCAATCCAGTTGATAGTCATTTACAAAAAACAATATTAAATTGTTTTTATAATATAAAATGCTATATAGACACCGTACCTTGGTATCTAGCCCATGAAGTTGTTGAGGATGACATCTTATATGTAGAAATCATTTTCTAGAAACATAATTGCCACCAGATGAATGAAAAAGGAGACATTAAATTTCCTGTCTATATTAAAATTGATTTAACAGACGTGCTTTCAGGCAGGATGCACAAGAATCTGTCTTTTCAAGATATGAGCTCAATAATAGGACATTCATGGGGTATTCAAATTACTCTTGAGTGCAAAACTTTTTTAACTCTAAGTTTTTTATTTTATATATTCAATTTTACATTTTAAATCAATTTTAAATTTCCATTTTGAATTTTAAATTTTTAAAAATTTTAATTTTAATCTTAAATTGTGTTTTAATGTTAAGACTTTATTTTAAATTTTGAAAATTTCAAATTTAATTTAATACTAAATTTTAAGTTTGAGGTTGAATGTGTATTTTTTTACTTTAATTTTCAATTTAAATATTTCATTTTTATTTTGATGGTAACTGAGGGCTTTTTTTATCTCAGAACCAAAAAAGTAAAAAAGTTGAAAATTGATTTCATTGCTACCACGGACTGAGTTTTGTGGTAAATGAGAACAGTGGTTTGTTTTTAAAGATGTCTTTATGAAAATAAATGAGTTCACTATAGCTGTCTTCAGATACCAAGGAGGCATAAAATGACCGTTCAGATGGTTAGATAAGCTGTCAAGTAGATGCTAGAACTTGAACTCAGGACCTTTGAAAGTGCACTCAATGCTCTAATCCACTAAACCATGGCTGCACCAAGGTCTTCTGTTTCCTAGAACATAAGAGCAGTGGCTTCCCTGTCTGGCAACCAATCATAGCGACACCGCGTGGCCATCTAGTGCAATGACAGGAGTTTTTTTAAGAGAACATTTTGTTGTTCATGCTAAGGGGCTGCAAACCCCTCAGCACCTTGGGTCCTTTCTCTAGCTCCTTCATTGGAAACCCTGTGCTCAGTACAATGGATGACTGTGACTTCTACCCTCAGAACTCCCAGGGACTAAACTCCAATCAAAGAGGACACATGGGGGAGACTCATAGCTCCAGCAGCATATGTATAGCAGAGGATGACCAAGTCGGTCATCAATGGGAGGAGAGGCCCTTGTCTCTGTGAAGGTTTTATGCCCGAGTGTAGGGAAATGCCAGGGCCAGGAAGTGGGAGAGGGTGAGGTGGTGAGCAGGGGGAGCAGGGAGGGAACAGGGGATTGTTTTAGTTTTTCTTTTCTTTTCTTTTCTTTTTTTTCTTATTTTATTTTATTTTATTTTTGGTTTTTCTTTTGGAGGGGAACCTGGGAAAGGAGATATTGTAAATAAAAAAAAATCTTTAAAAAAAAGAAAAGAAAAAGAACATTTTGAGGAAATGAAAAACATAATTTACAGATGGCTCAGGTTAGAAATCATATCCTTTAGAGGGGCAGTCGGTGCTCTTAACCACTGAGCCACCCTCCCACCTCCAGCAGGAAGATTCCCTTCTCCTGCCATTGAAGAGGTAAAGCAAGGATTTTTAAATGAGTCTGTAGCCTCAGCCGGCCAGGAGAGACACCAAGCCCTGCGGGGCTGCTTGTGTAGGAATCCCCAGGTTGGGCCATAAAGCCTGCTGCTTCCTCAGTCCGCATGCACACAAACTGGCACTTTAAAGCCAGAACTGATGACTTCTGACCTTAGATGGGTGGTGATAGCTTCCAGAACAGATGGGTCCAGAGAGCACTTACTGCGTGCCTCTGTTGATGGGGGCAGGCAACCTCCACAGTTTCTCATTCCCCTGGGTCTGAGGAAATCACTCCACAATAGCAGGTCGCTACGGGGGACTTTGGTGGAGTCAGACTCCTCTTTAAAAAGGCTTTTTAAATCTAAGCCAGGGCATTGTCTGATTTCAAGCCCTGGGTGTTCTAAACTCTTGAAACAAACACCGTATCACATCTCTGAAAGTTTTCGGGTCAGGCCGAGGCGTTAATCAAAGTGAGAATGAAATGTGCGCACATGAATTAAGGCTGACTTTCTAAAAGACAGGACATGGGTAACATTTGTGTGTTTAAATCAGACACAAACACAGGCTTCTCAGGGGTGGATTTCCCAGGCTGACCTGCAGGCAAGAAGGTGGGCATGGTGCCACTGTGCACCAGCGGGCTTTGTCATGTAAATAATTGCTAGTTTACATGTGTTAGGAAATTAAATGAATCCTTATCTCCACATCCAAGCTGAAAGCCTGGCTTTAAGGTGAACTTGGGCAATAGGAAAAAGACAATTTCTAAACTGAAGCCAGACTCTTGAAAGTCAGGACTAAAATTGTAAAAATTGTAGAACTATGTCTGCATGAGAAGCGAGGAGAGCAAGCCTTGTGAGCACAGGCTACGGGGACCAGGGCATGCCTGGATTCTAGAAGCTCGGCCATCTCTGGGAAAACGCCCTGTGACTCCCAAGGTCCCGACCCCATGCAGACCTGGGAATGTCTCATCAGAGGACTGGGCTAACCTCAGCAACGATGTTAATAATTTATATTTATCAGTTTGTTTATTTACTTATTTATTTTTGAGGATTCAAGCCTGGTGATCTTTATCACATTTCTGTAGATGACATAAAGGTAGAGGAGTCGACCCATGACCACCACATGAATGTTCACTGAGAGTTGAGGCTAGCCCATTAAAATAGACCAGCAATGTTCAGGGATTTGTTCATCTCTTCCTCCCCGGGTTTGGGTTTTCAAGCTCTGATCCTCAGGCTTTGGTAGTCATCATTGACTGACCCTTATCCAGCAATCCAAAACAGAGGATGCTCAAGTCTGTCACCATTGAACCACCCAGTCCAGACCTGCTAGAGTCGCTGTGGGATCTGGGATGGACTCTGCCCAGCAGTGGCAGCTGGTGTCCAGCAGATATGCAGGGGTGGAAATGTGGCTGTTTTATGCCATGTGTAGTTTCTTTAGATTCCCACTAGGCTTCAGTGGAGACACAAGTTTGATTTCTGTCTCTTTTAGTTTCATACCATGTTGGAAAACAAACCCTCTCCCCGAGCACTCCCCAGCTTGACCGGCTGCTGGCCTCAGCTCTGGCGGAGACACCCAGAGCCAGGAGACGTTGGGAACCAGGCACTTTCCTCCCCGGGAAAGTGTTTAACAAGCACGTCCCCCCTGGGAAGGTGTTAAATCAAGCACTCTCCTCCTGGGAAAGTGTTTACCTTTGCCCTGCTGGAGGCGCCTGGAGCCATCTTCAGATGTTCCCCTCTCCTCCTTGTTCCCCTCAGCCCCTCCTTTTTTTCCCCTTTCTGTACGCTTATATACTGGCCCCTGGCCATCATTAAAACGAGGCTTTGACAAAAGATTTGCTTGCCTCCCTCTTCTTTTTTCCACCCGTTCTACTTCAGGCCTAGTTCCCCTCGAACTCACGAAATAACAAAGATCCCGCGGGTCGGGATAATACCACATACACGTCAAGAGCATAATAAAATAATGCCCAATGGTGTGAACGGCTCCTGGTTCCCACCCAACAAATGTTGTCCCAATCTCTGACACTGAGACTCTCAAATCTGCCTCTGCATCACCTAAGGGAGCAGCTTCAGTTCCCTCAACTCCTTAGTCCTCACAATTCCTAACACCCACACACTTCATATGTTGTCTTCCTCATGCCTCACAGTCTTCACTAATGGTCATCCTCCTGCATCACCCTCTTCACCTGAGAGAGCAGCTTCACTTACCTCGACTCCTTAATTCTAACAATTCCTAAACAGCTCACTGTGACTGAGGACAGGGGTGGATCAGAGTTTAAAGATGTAAACATTAGAGATCTTAGGCCATGTTCACCCCCTTAATTTTTTTAAGGGATGGAAACCGCCAGCTTAGCTGGGCCAGAGAAAAGCGTGAGGGCCTGTGTGTGGGTTTTCTGGATTTTTTTTTAAAGATTTGGAAATTCACCTTTATGTATAAATATGGGATCTGGCGAGTCTACATCATGCGTGTGCCACCGAAGACAGGAGATGGCATCAGATCCCCTATGGAGGTGGAGTCACAATTGGCTATGAGCCCCCTGACCTGGGTTCTGGAAACAAAACCCAGATTCACTGGGAGAACTGCTATGGATCTGAACACGAGAGCCCTCTCTCCAGCCTCCTGTGTCCACAAGAACATACTCTTCACTCCTGGTCATCCCTCTGCCTCACAGAGAAGCTGCCCTTTCCTCCAGGGAAGAGGAAGACCATGGGGTATCCTTAGGCATAGGGGATGACACCCCTAAGAAGTGGACAGAGAGGGTCAGACAAAGGGTGCATACTGCAATGACATGGTCAGACAGGCATCGGGGCATCAACTCCTTGAAGTCCGAGGAAGTCACTGGGTTTGCTAGAGATGCCCCAGGTGGAGTCCACAGGCCTCTGGGCACAGCCTTTACCTGCCCTGTTCCATAGGGAGTACATTGGGTGCAGTGGAGAGGGGTGGATGGGGATCCCTCTGGGTGCACAGATATTTGGGGGAGGAAGCACAGTGACCTTCAGCACACACAAATTTGCAGGACCTTCAGGTGGAAAGATGTCCAAGGGGGAAGGAAGCAGGGGCTACACAGGCCTTCACTCTTGGTCATCCCCCTGCCTCACACTCTTCACTCGAAGTCATCTTCCTGCTTCATGTCCCAGGGGAGGAAGCGAGAGGACCTTCCACACACAGAGAGATGCAGAACCCCCAGGCAGAGAGAGGCTGATGGGGAAGAAAGGACACATGTGATACACAGGGCCTGGTATCAGAGGTGCTGGGCAGATGCAGGTTGGTGAGATTTGGGTCCTGCCCCGTTTCCTGCTGTCTAGAAGGCTCATCCTTGCCCCTGATGCTTTGGCACCATGGGCTGGCTCTGTGTCTAGCAAAGTCACAGGAGAGGATTGTCCTTGCTGTTGCACCATTGCCCATGGCCACAGACTGCCAGGTGGATCTGCACACCCACAGACACTCCAGGGATGGATATTGGGCAGGCCCTAAAAACCAAGTGTGGTGGTGCCATGCCCTCTGGGAAGGCCAAGAGCTAATGCTGATTACTGTGATATGTTGTGGTGAGAATACAAAGGCCAGGGATGGAAGGACTTTTCCTAGTGCAGTGCCCTGATGGGTGGCAGCTTCTAGGCAGCAGGGTGGGCCTGCCATCAGGAGTTGGTGCCTCTGGCACGTTCTTCTCAGAGCATGGTCTGAGCTGGCTGCCACCAGGGAGGCTTGTGGAGCTGTTGGTAGCATTGGGATCCAGCACAGAGGAGCCCTGGGTGGGGATTGGCAGCTGTGGCCAAGCACAGGACTCTAGCAGCCAGGTCTCCATCCAGGTGGGCATCCGGTTCTCTCCCCAGAAAGACGGGTCCAGCCTGTACTCTCTGGACATGCAATGTGTGACTGGGAGAAGGGCACACAGGTGTCTCTGTTCATCTCAATCCCACCACCTCAGATTGGCCTGGGTGAGACATATGCGTGGGTCCCTGATGCTTGTTCACATGGAGCCAGGTCCAAAGCCATGCACGAGCATCTTGCAGGGTCCCAAGGTACGGGATACAGCCTGGACTCTTCCAGTGGGATTCCCGTGAGGTGCGCTGTCATGGAATGAGGAGCCACTGCGGGTCCCGTGCCTGGGTGGAGGCACACAGAGTGCTCTAGCTGCACCAGGCAGTGTGTGAAAGGCGGATGCGCTTAGGAACAGTGAGTGAGCGTTCAGAGTCAGAGCTCAGCTGTCCAAGATGACTAAGTGGGATGGGCGTGGTGTGAATTTGTCAGGAGACACACTGCAGGGGCTAATGCCAGAGAGAACATAGGGTTTGTCTCCTAGCAACAGTGGGATGCTAATGCAGGACAGGATACAGGGTCTATCTCTTAGCAATTCTGGGATGCTGCCTGCCAGAAACAGAGTAGGGCAGCCATGAGTGATGACGTCACTAATCGCCCAAGCACATGCATGAATCCTGGAATTCACATGATGTCTGTTTCCTAGCAGCAACACACAATAGGATCCCAAGGCATCCAGCTTGTACCTGGACCCGTGAGTCACACTGTCCCCTGCACACAGTGGGTCCCTAAGTGTATGTGCCTGTGTGTTTGTGTGTGTGCACACTAGTGTGCATGAGAAAGTGTGACTTATGAAAGAACCACAGCTGAATCCACAACCTGTAATGACCACATATGATTTAACCAACCACTGACTGCTATGGAGGCCAGTGAATACACACACACACACACACATAATCTGATAGGAGTGAATGTAATATTTTTTAATGGTTTCCAAGTATTCTTTTCTTTTCCTTTCAGATTTACTTATTTATTTTACTTATATGATTGCACAGTAGCCATCTTCAGAAACACAACAGAAGTGGGCACCAACAATCTTTACAGAAGTTTTGAGCCATAATGCAGCTGCAGGGATTGAACCTGGTACAGAGGTCAGTACTCTTAACCACTGAGCTATTGCTGCACTACTGTTCCTTGAGCTTCCATTCACCCACCTGACAGGATGAGAAGGAAAGGGGAAGCTGAGGCTCTGCCAACTCAGTGTACACTGAGCAGTGGACTCAGTGTACTGAGTTGGTGGTCAGCCCAGCCCTCCTCCTGTCAGCATCCAGGAGGCCCCTGGCTCCTTCCAGGGAGTGGATCCCTGCACAGTGGTTGTCCTGTGGGCAGAGGTCGTCCTGAACTGAGGTCCATGAGACATGGAGGCCTTCAGTAGACGATGCTGCTGCGCATCAGGCTGGTGGGGACGGGGACAGGGTCTACAGGAGTAGCTGTGAATGTGTGAGGTCTCACCTGCCCACTGGGCCCAGGGCTGCATGAGGGAAGGAGCTCCTCCCTCACTCCATGGCATCCCCAGGAAGGCTGTCACCTCAGCTTCTCTCAGACAGAGGGAGAAGCTGACTGCAGTGTAGACATAGGATAGAGCATGGTAGCATGACCATCCCTTCTTTTCAGCTGTCTGTGTGTGTATGTGTAAAATAAGACAACATGGGCTACAAGCAAAAAGACAATGGACAGCCTTGGCTACTTGGAAAGAGAAGTAAAACATCCTGGGCTACATGGTGATAGTCCTGAGATGGTCTGAGCTATGTAGCTAGTGACAAGGGACAGCTTGGTGTAGCCTGAAGTATGTGAAGGGAGAAACTGAACAGCATGTGTTTGCTTTTTTTTTTTTTTTTTTTTTTTTTT